>NW_028280870.1:2225000-2400000 GCF_059751285.1 Brachycentrus maculatus | reverse complement strand
GTGCGGACGCGCGTTCTGCCAACGCTACGATCTATATCCAACCCAAACGTCAAAATTCGATACCATTACACCGGCGAAAAATACCGCTGTATTTTAGCGACATTCCGCCATCAGGGTACGGGCAATTTGATCCGGATCTGCAGTTTAGTTGATCGTGTGATTGACGACACGTGTTTCAGTCAGTTTTTTGCGATTTTTTCAGTTCAAAAGTGCATTTATGCAACAGTGCATCGATCCACCGAATACACCTGTGTCTATTGAACTCTGCCAATTTTTATGTGAGTGTTTATTCAATTTTATTTGTACTTAAATAATATTGATTTTAAAAACAATTGATTTGTGTTATTATATAAATTTTCTGGTCCATGATTTTTTTACATTAAAAATATGTATATATTATAACATCTGGAAATATGTTAAGATTTTTTTTTATTCACATTTTGAGTGTGTCCAAATACTTATGGATTTACTCCACTTATTTTTACATGTTTGTATCTCAACATAGATGAAGAAGAATATGGAAGTCTTGGTTTTTACAGAGATTATGACCTGTCATAGGCTGATTAAGTGATCACTTTACACGCGACCCATGATTGACAACCACACTACTCAAATTTTTGGAACTTCTAGTTATATTAATCAATCTCGTGACACGGTACATATAAGTTCACAAAATCTCGTCATACATACCCGCTTATTATTTCGACTCCCAACGTGACCACTTTCGAGGATTTGAAAAACATTGTCACGCCAAGTTTTCCTCGGTTTTCATCTGCTTTTACTACCAACCACATTTGCCTCATAAATTTGTTTTACTATTCTTTCTTCACTCATTCCATTTATACGCCCAAACCGTCTCAACACACCTTTCTTAATTTTATCGATAATGCTCATCTCAACCTTGCACTTTTTAATTTTATCATCCTTCAAACAATTATTATACATTGTTCTGCCGCTCATTCTTCTGAGAGATCGAATTTCGACTGCACTCTGTCCACTTTTATCCAACTCCATGCGTTACTTCCATACATCGTAAGTTTTATGTCAATTTGTTTACTAATGATATACTCGGAAATAAAGAATGATGAATGGTGGGTTTTTTCGAGACTGGTTATTTTTAAATAAACATTTATTAGATTACTGTTTAAGAAGTTAATAAAACATGTTTACAATATATATTTAAGGCGATATAATCGATAACCCCAGACGGGAAAATTCACATATTTTCGAGTTTAAATATTTTATCCCCTTAAGACACTATGTATTCGATAAGTCGTAACTTATTTTTTTTTAAACCCAGGTAACATTTTACGTAATTGTTTTTTCTTCTTAAAACACAAATAAAAATAAGTAATAAAATAAAATAAAAATTCTTTTAAATAATTTTACTGTTTTGAAAAGAAAAGAGTTGAGAATTGTAAGGTGAGAAATTTTTAAAAATAAATGAAAAAAATTATAAATATATTCCAGAAAACAATAAAATATCCAATTAGCATTCTTCAAAAAATCGGGGATGGAAAGATGTGCCACCCTTCGGCGGTTGGTCGGCGAATAAGTTCTGTCTTTGCGAATATCCCCTTAAGGCAAAAAAATTTTTACAACATATTGAGTTTGTTCAAATACATGTTCACAAATCTGTATTATCTCCAATCGGAAGTTATTTTTCATGTTTTCAAGCGTTTCTCAAGTGTGTGAATATAATCCAGAGTTCGGAAATTTAAAGAATCTCTGCTTTATAAAAGCTTTCCTCGTCCCACCATAAACGGCTATTCTGAACTCGCGCATACTGTGTTACGAGTTTGATCAATATATATAGAAGTTTAGAAAATTAGAGTAGTGTGGTTGTCAATCATGGGTAAAATTGGTGAATGTTACACGTGTGTAAAGTGATCAGTTAACCAAGCCCGTGACGGTCATAAGCTCTGTAAATGCCCCGAGTTCTATCTTAAGATGTCAAAAAATAATATAAAAACTTGTGATTGACAAAAGTAGCAACTTTTTTTATGCGTCGTTTTTTTCGTAAATTCTATGGAGACAAAAAAAAAGCAGTTGGAAATGAGAATCATAATGATATATACCAGTGATCGTTGGTGATTCTTTACCACGAAAATACTTAAATATGTGTAAAAGTACAGTATTCTTCACAACTCCAATGCACCTAAATATCTGGCTGAAAAATTTATATACCTCTCAGATCATGGTCCATCACTTCGTTCTTTCCAAGAAAAAACATTTCTATTTCTCGCCATAACACATCATTCTTCAGTAATTCCTTCTCTGTCCAAGCGGCCAAACTATGGAATGAATTACCTCTCCGCGTAAACAAATGCACCTTCTTTAATAACTTTTAAGAAACGTCCGAGACATTACTATTTATCATTAGATTCCTAACTGTCCGTCAAACCTCCTCCCTTAGCTTTTCCCTCTACCTCCTTCCCTAAACTCCCTTTTTCCTTTGCCTTCCTTATTATCATTAATTTGTAATTTTGATGTTTTTTAAACGTTCAAGTACTATCTACCCTCTGATTGCAAACAGCTATATATGGTATCAAACATTTTGATCAATATCACTAGTCTGTTTTTGGTTGGTTGGAAGATATTGATTTTTAGCAATAAGCCCGCATATGTACTTATTTATTTTCTGTACATGAAGTTTAAATAAATAAATAAAAATTAGAAGAGAACGTCCGAGGAAAATTTGGGATGAGCATTGTTCATCCCAAATTGAAAATTTGGGATGAACAATGCTTTAAGAAAGTGGTCAGGTCAAGAGTTGAAATAATCGGCGGGTATATACACGTATGAAGACATGCATGAATGTGGAAGAGCCGAAGAATGTTTGCATATGAAGAGTGGTATGGCGTTCTATTCTCTTTGCATACCTTTGCGGAGAAGCGGCATGATGGTTAATTAATTAATTAGTTTAAATTGTCATATTATCGACTCAATTACAAGCACTCAGAGTTCATGGGTAAAAACCCCAAAGCAAACGAAACCGCCATCAAACATAACAAGTTTTTCCATTGAAAAATTACATCAGTACTTACCTGTGCCATGTTTAATGTAATGTATATTTGCTTTTATATTGGTCGATTCAAGATTCACATCACTTAAAAGGGTGTTCTCTCAAATATACAAATCAGTACGCGACCGGCTTCTCGCGGAGCCAGACGTACATATCGCTCACTCCTTTCAACAACGTCAAATATAAAAAAAAACTCATTTTTCAGAAGATCGTTTTTAAAGTTTAAAAATATAATGAAATGTATTGAAAATAAATATCAAGCCAATTATTGAACTTTTTACTGTGCAACAGATCTTTTTAGGTAAAACCTGAATGTTTTTTTCTATTTGAAAAATGTTAAATATATTAAAAAATAATAATAATAATAATAATGTAACAATAGCTTTTCTTCAAAATGCAAAAACAATACTTTCTGCCCTGTAGCGGGTAAATATTAAGTTTAAAATATGCCGCTTTTGCTGGGATATAGTACATTTTCTGAGCATTCCGAAAACATGCACAACTGAAATTTGACGATTTTTGATATATGACGTTGTGAAAGGAGTGAGCGATAGTCCGCGCACAATAATTTTTTAGGATATGTATTGAAAATACCTTTTAATAATTATTTTCTTTTCAAAACCATATAAGTACCATATTTATTTCATGGGAAAATTTATTTTTTCAATACTAAAAGGGTGTTTTAAGCAACGAAAATTCAATAACGTTAAATGTTACCTGGGATTAAACGAAATTAAGTTGCAGTCTATCGATTATCCTGCCTTAACACGTGACACGACCTTAATTTGATTAGATTTAAGCGTATTTTATAAGGTCAAAATACAGGATTATGTATGACATCGATATATGGGATTATGAAATCGTAAAAATAGACGTTACAATCTATTGTGTTATCGTTTTTTTTGGTTTCCGACAAATCGCTCACTCCTTTCAAGAACGTCATAAATCAAAAATCATCAATTTTCAGTTGTGCATGTTTCCGGAATGCCCAGAAAATGTACTATATCCCAGCGAAAGCGGCATGTTTTTAACTTAATATTTACCCGCTACAGGGCAGAAAGTGTTGTTTTTGCATTTTGAAGAAAAGGTATTGTTTAATTATTTTTTAAAAATAAACTGAATATTTTTCAAATGGAGAAAAAAATTCAGGTTTTACCTAAAAAGATCTGTTGCACAGTAAAAGTTCAATAAGTGGCTTGATATTTATTTTTAAAACATTGTATTATATTTTTAAACTTTAAAAACGTTCCCCTGAAAAATCAAGTTTTTTTATTTATAGCGACGTTCTTGAAAAGAGTGAGCGAAACGTTCGATCAAAAAGAAACAACAAAGAAATCCTTCAATACATCGAACATTACAAGGCACCACACAACACAATTATATTAAATAAAATAAAATCAATTTTAAAAAATGTGTAAATATTATATGTATATACATATCCTAGTCATACAGGAGAAAGTGACCAAGTGCTTTTTTTACAAAAACGTGATTATTGACTATTTGATCTCTTACTAGAATAATATTGCCCTGAAAAAACCCAAAGCGATTTTAAACTTGGAAGTATAATATTATATATTGACTTGTTAGAAATGACTAACTGCATTCATGTTTATTTTCTTGCCAAGCAAAAATGACTTAAATGACCCTCCTGAACATTTTATGTTGTGTTAGTTGGTCACTTTCTCCTATACGACTATATGTTTTTTTTAACCCTTATCCGCACCCCAATGGTGCATAGGGCACTGCAACATATAAGAAAAGGTGATCAGCCCTCCGCTTCAGGTACCAGTCCAGGGTAATATTGAATAAATATTAGAGTGAAAAAATCACTTATATTTATTTGACTCCCCCCCTGGGAATCGAACCCAGGACCTCCAGAACGGTAGCCGAGCGTGCTGACCATAAAACTACGGAGGTGGACTATATTTAATTTACATATATTTATTTTTAAAATATATATAATTACATTTTTGAGATCGTAACAAAGATGAAGAAGAATGTGGTGTTTACAGTAAATACAGCCTCCAGGAGAATATAGGACACCAGTTGATCCCTGGATATGTATTTGGGCCACCAGCTATGACCTAGTTTGAGTGCGATACATAAAATCTCTACCAGGTGATTGAACATAAGGAATAAAATTGATCATATCAAGTGTCTCAAAAGAAACTAAGCATCTTTTCGTCGGGGCCTTACGACCTGGCATTAGCTGGTTCGAGAAATCACTCCAGGCACTGTGTAACGTTCACCATTCTGCCGCATATTTAAAATCAACATGAAATCGACTTTAATTTATTTCAACATATTTATTTGACCAGAATTGTCGGAAAAGTAATCATACCGAAAAGAGAATTGCGAATATTTATTTTATAACGAAAAAAACTCATGTTTAAGTTATGTACACCGCGTAGTTCAGCGCCGTCACTCCAGCCCAGCTGTCGCTCTGCGGAATCGCATGGATAAGAATTCAACTTTGCGCAATCACCAAATTACAAATATTAGCGTGGATCGTTTCCCTCAAAAACTAACTTGAACAATTGTCGGGGATTTTTTTTTTCTTTCCCTTAATCTCATACTAACTTTACTTAAAATAATGAATTGCGATATTAAGTTAAGTATATCGCAATTTATATAATTGATATAAGTTTTTTTTGTTGTTGATATATCGCTCACTCCTTTCAAGAACGTCATAAATCAAAAAACTTGATTTTTCAGGAGAACGTTTTTAAAGTTTAAAAATATAACACAATGTATTGAAAATAACTATCAATCCTTATTGAACTTTTTACTGTGCAACAGATCTTTTAAGGTAAAACCTGAAGGTTTATTCTCCATTTGAAAAATATTAAATATATATATTTTTTAAAATTAACAAAACCTTTTCTTCAAAATGCAAAAACAACACTTTCTGCCCTGTAACGGGTAAATATTAAGTTAAAAATATACCTCTTTTGCTGGGATATAGTTCATTTTCTGTATATTCCGAAAACATGCACAACTGAAAATTGTCGATTTTTGATTTATGACGTTCTTGAAAGGAGTGAGCGATATCATCATAGATTTTTTTAACCTTTCCCTTCCGGTGCTAAAATAAAACATGCGTCCCGGTATTGGGTAGTCACTACACACAAAAAAAATTGCGATTTAAATCGGAAAAATACGGACATTCATAGCTAATCCCCTTAATTAATTATAAATGAAATAAAAAATTATAATAATTTAGATTTATTTGCTAAAAACATTAATAAAAAAGGAAATAAAAACTTCTGACAACGCTCACGGAACAAGCATAGGTCCGCTCTTGTCGGAAGCCTAAAAGTATCTCAGCTTAATATGAAGCATCCATCGTTCCTCTTTATATGAAAGAAGAAGAAGAAGAGGATCACTCTGGACTGTTACAAGAAGCGCAGGGCTTATCACCTTGTCTTAATGAAATAAACTATTAAAATAACACTGCATCACTACGATGCAGTGCCCTATGCACCTTTTGGGTGAAGTGAATAATCCAGTGTCTGATATAATAAATAATAAATATTGTTATAACTTTACTATCGACCACCTAATATTCTGTAGCAACAACCTCATAGCAACTATTAGTTTTTTTACACTCGATTTCAGCGGTAAAGCAAAACGTTCACTGACGCAAATATTTCGGTCAATGATTCTGCAATACACGTAGTACTGCTGCACAAACGTCATGTGGTGACGCAGAAATGTTGCAAAGACTTAAAGCTCATTGTTTTTCTTGCTCTCCTAATACAGTGAATTTATCAACAACCTGAAAAAATTAATAGTTTTAAGGGTGTACTCTCAAATATGTAATTCAGTAGGGGACCGGATGCGCGAGAAGCCACGCGTGTTGATTGCGGACATTTTTTTATAATATGTTTTTTGATTTGGATTTTTTTGTTGATTTATACTGATTTTTTTTTTTAATTCCTTACCTTTATAACTCTTCTTTTCAAAACCATATATTTATTTTGAAGAAAAACTAAATTTTTCAATAAAAAACGATGATTTAAACAAACAAGAAATACATTACGTTAAATGTTACCTGGTTATATTTTATTATTAGGGTTTTATTACCCTTATCCGCACCCCAATGGTGCATAGGGCACTGCGTCATATAAACGCAGTGTTATCTTGATCGTTTACACATGAAGGAAAGGTGATCAGCCCTCCGCTTCAGGTACCAGTCCAGGGTAATATTGAATAAATATGTCAGTGAAAAAATCACTTATATTTATTTTACCCCCCCTGGGAATCGAACCCGGGACCTCCAGAACGGTAGCCGAGCGTGCTGACCATTACACTACGGAGGCGGACAAATATACGTTAAATCGCGACTTAATTTTTTCTAAACTCAATAACGTGTGACGTAATTGTTTCTTTTCTTTAAAACACCATTATTTTGCAATGATAATTTTTTTCTTCGAAATAATATATGGTTATGAAAAAAAGAGGTATTGAAAAAGGTAAGAAGTTAAAAAAATTCAATATTTATTCATAAAAAAACAAAAAAAAATGTATGTTCTTAAAAAAATCGGGCGTGATGTCACGACCGGTCTCAGCGCAGGCGGACGCTTACTGAATTATGTTATTGCGTGTAAGACCTAAACTGTTTGTCAATCCGCCAAAAAACACATGATATCTATTCAGAAAACTATTTAGTTATTTTTAACGTTACGAAAATTTGTTTGAATAACGCAACCCTATTATGTCAGTTTTCTTCCGTCGTTCATCGTACAATTATAAATTATTTATTATAATTCGATTTTTTTACCTTGCATTTATATTGAAATATTGTTTTTGTGAACGAGATATAGTATGCGATAATTTCCTGTTCAAAGGTATACATACCCGTGTATAAAAATCAAAACTTATTAATTGAATATATTACTTGTTACGCTGTTGATTAAAATTCATGAAATTATCATCCCTCGTACTGAAGTTGGAATTAAATATTAATTGACGCAAGTGAAGTGTAAAACAACTGGTGATAATATTTTAGTTTTTAATTAAAGTTTTACTTAAAATCTGCTGTGACACGTGTTTCGATGCATTCCGCATCATTTTCAAGCACCGTATGAAAATGATGCAAAAGCACCGAAACACGTGTCACAGAAGATTTTCGAAATAGTAGTATTTACTAATTAAAACTTAAATTAAAAATGGATAGATTTTACCACAAAGTGACTGCCGAATCAATTAATGAAAAATTATTTTAGCTCCAACACATTAAAAAAAAAAGCTGATAACTCAAAAGTGGTAGTATCGATCGTTTGTTCAAAATCGTTAATCTCCTAAGGTTATTCACCGATTGCCTTGAATTTTTTTTTCAAAACCATTTTTTTTTGTATTAAAAAAACATTTTTCTGAGAAATAAATACATAAATATATGATTTTGACAAGAAAAGAGTTATTGAAAGGTTAGGAGTTAAAAAAATGATTAAAAAATCTATGCTTATATTTTTTCAAATAGTTTAATTTCAATAAACAGTTGACGCTCTCTTAACCGGCCTTGACAGGACCAACCCAGGATAACGAAAATGCCGGTTAAAGAGAAGGTAGTGAAAAAACAATTCAAAAACACTAAGAGCAGAACTTTTAATCTGTATTAGAAACTCACATTAAAAATTAACTTTTCTCTCGTTTTAGTTCTCGTTCTTTAACTCACATTAAGTTTTCAGTTTGGAGAGCCGTGCTGTAGCTGGATGCTTAAAAAAATTGTATGGAGAAATAAATATCATTTTTTGACATCTCGTCAAAGATGAAGAATAATATGGAAGTCTGGGCATTTGCGGGGCTGACGACCGTCATAGGCTGGTTTAAGTGATCACTTTACACGCGTGTAGCATAATATGAAAAATAACTCCTATAATTGTAGATAATCCAGATTTGTGAACAAGTATTTGGACACACTCAAAATTTTGTAGAGAAATAAATACATGCTGAAAGAGAGTAAGGTGAGAATCTTTTACACCTGCGTAAGACCGATCTTGACATACGGCACAGAAACAAGAGCCGACACCGCGAGAACAAAAAGCCTTCTTAGGACATCCGAAATGAAGACTCTACGACCCATTGCAGGCCTAATACTTTGCGACAGAGTTAGAAACTCTGAAATAAGACAAATCTGCGATGTTGAAGATGTTGTGCGATGGGGAAGAGAAAGAAGACGTTTCTGGAGAAATCATGTGGGAAGAGCGAGTTCGGATCAAGTGATGAGGATAGCAGCGGACAGCAGGATCCCCAGAAAGACCACCTAAACGATGGAGGGATAGCTGGTCTTCCACCTCCCAGGAGCGGACCGGAGAATGACAGGACATAGTCTTAAAAAAGAAGAAGTAGAAGAAGAATATAATAACCTAACAATCTTTTATAAATAAAAATATATATCATACTAACTGGAACAACATTTCGCGTAAGTTGGACGCTTCGGAGGTCATTCCTACAGATAAACAAAAAATAACCGGTTCCCAAATATATACAGTAAAAATTAATGGAGTCAATAGTCTGAATTCTAATCGACGACCGAATACATGCGTTTTTTACAGCAAATTCGCAATGCGAATTATTTTTGGGAAACATTAGAAAAATCTCAGAAAAAATAACTTTATTATGTATTTTCATACGGTGAGATTATTGACATTATAAAAAAATCAGCAAACTTCAAAAGTGCAAACAGCAACGTCACTTCACGTTGAGTGTCCGAAAACAATATTTTTTTGTGTTTTGTTTTATTTATTTATATCTCAAAACAGTGTTCATATTTCTAAAAAAGAGTTGAATTATAAAAAAATATTTATATAAAACGGACTTTCGATTTCAACTGACACCCCTCCCTTCAATTAGTCCGATATATCGAGGTTTTACTCTAAACATTTCAAGAATAATTGTATTCGATAATGGGAAGAATGGTGACCGTAATACAAGTGTATAAAGTTATCTTATAAGCCGGCCAGATGCCAGGTGGCGAGCCCCGGAATGCTTAGACATTTATCTTCTTCCGTATAAAAGCGATAGATGCTCTCCTCAGGTTGAGACACCTACAATGTATAATAAAATAATGGTCACTTCAAAAGACAAATATAGATGTTTAAAAGCAGTTTAAAATTGGTATATATTTATCTTCTTCCGTATAAAAACGATAGATGCAAATCCTCAAGTTAAGACACCTACAATGTATAAGTAACTAAAGGTCACTTCGAATGACAAATATAGATGTCAAAAACAATTGATGTGATATATATATATATATATATATATATATATATATATATATATATATATATATATATATATATATATATATATATATATATATATATATGTATTTATCTTCTTCCATATAAAAACGATAGATGCTCCGCCTCAAGTTGAGACACCTACAATGTATAAGTAACTAAAGGTCACTTCGAAAGACAAATATAGATGTTTAAAAGCAATTTAAAAGTTGTTTGTTAGTGTCGAATTGGTCGCTGCGTTATAGATGGACCATTATTTTAGTATCTCTCTTTATAATCGTCGGGCCAAGGCCGAAATTTCGCCATGCGAATCGGCGTCGTGTGTATACTATAATTGGACCAAATTAGTTGGACCACGTCATTGTGTTACAAATGGTCCAAAATGTACAGGTGTCTATTCTGACGCGAAGTTAGACTTTAGATATTAACACCTTATAAAAAGTATTTATGTTTAAAGTTATTAAGCTCCCCAATAAACAATAAATGACAATATTTTACGTAATTGACTTTTTTTCATTTCTTTTTTTGAGATAGGAGTTAAATTTTTATTTACCTCGATTTATTATGCAAAAAGTTTAACGATCATTACGTGAATTTTGTTTCTTCTAACTAAAATAAAATGTTTTATTTAATGTTGAAGTTTTTGCTTAAAATACCGTTTTTGTAATAAAAATATAATAAAAGATATGTTTTATAAAATTAAAATTAAACCTTTGCTAGTCTTAAGACTAAAAGTTGCGATCAGGTATTCACGCTGACAGTATAATATGTACTACTAATATGAATATATAAACAATAAAATTCCATATAAAAACTTTTTTTTAAAATACAATGAAAAGTCCACTTTGATGTGAAAAACATAAAAGTATTATTTAATAATTTTGTAACTTTAATCCATGTCTGCGAGGCACTTTATAAATATAGGGTTTGGTTTTTAAGCTGGCAACATTGTTTCTACAGACATTCAATTTGACAGTTTAAAGTTGATTTGTAGTCCGTACATTTTGCCATTTCACGGTGAATAAACTGAATGACCATTATGCGCGTCGTAGGTTCGGGTGGACCGAAAACAATATTCAGCTTGATCCTCTTTTTCAACGCAAAATTTTGCTAACTGATGAGGTAAATTTTTGGTCAAATGGCTATGTCAATAAGCAGAACTACCAAATTTGGAGTGGAGAAAACCCAGAAGCCTTTGTCGAGACGCCCTTACATCCATTAAAAGTCACTGTTTGGTGTGCTTTATGGGCAGGTGTATTCATTTAACCAAATTTTAATATTTAATACCCATAAGACGATATCGGCCAGAATGTTACGGTCAATGGAGAGCGCTACAGAACCATGACTACTTGCTTTTTCGTACCTCAGTTGAATGGCATTGATGTGACAGAGCTGTGGTTTCAACAAGATGGCGCAGCATGCTACACGGCGGGAGCCACCATCAATTTATTGGGAAATTTTAATTGATTGTTTCGGCATTAACTTTGTGGTAAGACATGTTACAATGATTAAAGAAATTACATTATTGTTATTATACAGACCTGAATGATGGGAGTTTAACTTCTGAAACATGTAGTCTATAATAAAACTCAAGTGGTAAAAAACAAGTGTTTTAATTAATATGTGTTTTAATTAATATGTTAAAATTTTAATATGTATACCTCTAAAAAACACATTTTCAAACAAATTTATAACAACGCTTTTAAAATTATGTCTGTCATTCTCAAAATAGTCCATCAGAAGGAAATTCATTCACACGCACAAACAAACAAAATGTGAATGGACTATTTTTGTTTCTAACCAGGTACTCGTTTATCTTATCGCAGCTTTTATGACGATCAACTCATGTTCGGTATTGTGATGCCAAGTTGCAATGGGCTAGCCAGTGGTGGGCAACCTTTTTAGCCAACTACTCAAAAAATATGCTATGGAGCATATTTTTAATGACAATGATTGAAAAATTTCTTGAAAGCCAAATCTGTTTGCAATTCTAGTAAACGTTTATTATGATTTTATGCCTTTATTAAGGGTTTGCTCTCAAGTAAACAAAGACAGTACGTGACTGGCTGCGCGAGATTCCGCACGTGTTGCCTGCGCACAATTATTTTAGAATAAATATTGGAATTTGTCCAAAAAATAGTGGTACCATTTTTTTTTAATCCTTAACCTTCAATAACTCTTTTCTTTTCAAAATCATATATTTTTTCGAAGAAAAACTTTTTACAATACAAAAACGGTGTTTTAAGCCCAGTATACGTTATGTACGTGGTTTTAAAAAGAAAAGATTTATTGAAAGGAAAGGAGTTTGAAAGGAAAGGAGTTCTAAAAAACAAAAAAAATATCCAATATCCTAATAATAATATATCTTTAAAAACATCGTTCGTGGAAAGACGTGTAACCTATCAGGCGGTCGGTCGTTGATTAAATTCTATGTTTTCGTTGTAAATCCTTTAAAAAAAATTAAGTTGCGGGCCATTGATTATCCCGGCTTAAGTTCACCATCAAATTACACACCGTGCCTCGTAAATTTCTAGACTGCTTTATTATTTTTTCCGCTTGGTGATTTTCAGTATCTTTTTTTTTGTTAGTCTTTCATAATATTTTGAACAAACCTTCTTATTTATTTATTGTAACTGCAGACAGTCGGTAGAGTTAAATGTTGAATTGTTGGGTAATATATCCAAAATTAAACACGGTTATTGGATTGAATTCTACTTTATTTACATATATATGATAATATGTGACGCGGTGATAGAGTGTTTGATAATGTTTTAATAATACGAAACGCGTCACATATTATCACACATACGTAAATAAAAGTAGAATTCAATATTTCTTACTTATTTCGCCAAAAACTACACCGTATTAAAAATATCGCGTTACATTTAGCGATTGTTACGAGGCAATGGAAATCTTGTAATACATACATAATATTTCACCGCGTTTATCTGAAAGTAAATAAAATTAAAGAGCTAAGCGAATAAAAAATGGAGAAATGTTTCACAAAGAGAAACTTAATGTCTGTCCATGTATCCGAACATTATCTTTGTGAAATCGATTCCAAAAATAATTATATTATCTGTTCTAAATTAACAAAAGTAGACAACAGTTGTATATTTAGGCAGGTATATAACAAGATAGAGGTGAACAACTTAAAATTGGATTGGCAAACTGAAAATCCTACCAAAAAAAACTGAAAAATAATCTTTAAAACGTCACATTTTTACCGTCCGGCACGTCAGTTAGTGTTTTAAAACGACGATTGGCTTGGATTGGCTTGTGCTTTTGTCCATCTTTCTTCGGATTGGAGCTCTTGCGCGTAAATTCGATCACGCTAAACTGTCGCAGTAGTTTTCATTTTTAAAAACCGGAATGCTAACGGTGAAATCCCGTATAGTGGACAAACGCCCCTATTCTTACCCTAAAATTAGTAGTGAAAATAACACTAAAATCCCGAGACGGAAATATTCAACAAATTACACACGCTAAAATAATCCTTACATGTGCATTTAAAAGTTAGTTAAGTGATCACCTTGTACACTGTGTACACCACGCAAAAACGATTCTACCTTAATATCAGACGTGCGGTATCATAAATGATAATAACAATAAAGGAATGTTACACGTGTGTAAAGTGATCACTTAAACCAGCCTATGACAGTCGTCAGCCCCGTAAATGCCCAGACTTCCATATTCTTCTTTATCTTTGATGAGATGTCAAAAAATAATAACAATAAAGGACATCGGTAGCATAAACCAAGTTAGGACACAAAATGCCGAACCCTCTTCTAGTGGAACGGAAGGTCTGCTGACGACAGTCAACAGTTGGGCTCCCCCTGAGATGTTTACCGTGGTTTTCTCCCAGTAATGAGCAAATGCTGAGATGTTCCTAATTGGCCCACACTTGATCCCAACATAGATTGAAATAAAACAGGTTTTTACATATAAGAAAAAAAATCCACTCAATGACCTATAAACCTTGTACCAAATAAGCGAGGTACATAATTAATTCAACTCCCATATAAATTTTATTTTAATAAAGCCGTTACTTAATTCGGAATCTGAATTTGATCAAAAAATAAAATAACCTATGTCTACTTTTATTTTATTTGACCAGCGATGTATTTCGTATCCATACCTCATCAAACTGGTCATACATTATAATGTTAAAGAAATGTAGAAAAAAAACCTCTTCAATGTCAAATATGTTGGTGAAGACCTGCGAATCTTGCCAAAATTTATCTAGATTTAACTTTGCGTTAGTTACGTCTACCCGCTCTGCCCCAATGAAAGCTTCAATCGAGGCGATCAGTTCCTGAACGGACAAATCACAAAAGTTGATACAGCTGGATGGGGATAGAAAACAGGTGGTTAGCACAGTCTACAGCCTAAACTGAAGTTATTATTTTTTGACATCTCATCAAAGATGAAGAAGAATATGGAAGTCTGGGCATTTACGGGGCTGACGACCGTCATAGGCTGGTTTAAGTGATCACTTTACACACGTGTAATATTCACCAACTCTACCCATTATTGACAAACACACTACTCAAATTCTTGGAAGTTCTATATTTATGAACCAATTTAGAAACCTTGTTCTTGAATCACTAGAACTTCACTAGAGATCTATTGGTGAGATGTAAAGAAGCTTTTTACTAAGCAGAAACTCTTATATTAGTATGTGAGGTCCAAATCCTGGATTTCAATCACACACATGAGAAACGCCAGAAAATACCATTTTCATTTTTATTATTTAAGCTAATAATTTGACCAGATAATTTATTTACAACATGTTGTAAATAAACTGAAGTTGTTTAAATTTCTAGGTAAAAACGTGGTTTATTATTATTATTTGTATTGTTTTATAATATAGTTTCTTGCCAAAAATAATATGTATTATCTAATGAACATTCTTTTAAATTCAGTTTAGTTTTCTTCTTCTTAGCTCCATCCCAACGTATCGTTTTTGTAGATTGTTGGGGCAGCTCTCTTCGTTCTCGGGCTGTAGGTCCTTCTATTATGAAGAACGTCACCTAACCCATGGCTCGAAAACAGTCTTCCTCTAGATGTCTTTTGAGGAAGATCCATGGCGATTGCCTAGTTCACAATATTTTCAGGTTCTCTGCGTCCTATGTGCCCATACCATCTCAATTGCCTTTCCTCTACCTTACAATAGATGCCTGTTACATCCACGAATGCGTAAATTCTTTATTTTGTCTCTAAGAGACAGTCCAGCTGACCATCTTAGCATTCGAATTTCAGCAGTTTCTAGTTACCTAGAGTAGGTGTTGTATTGTACATCGTGCAGCATTCGGAGCCATAGAGAAGTGCCGATAATTTAAATTCACATCAGTATCGGCTGAATAAATAACCTCATTGATGCACGGCTTTTAATGCATGGTGGCCCATGACACCCCGTAAACAAACAACCCATAGAAAAGGAACCTGCTCAATAAACCATAGTCATCTTAGGTAAAAACGAAGGATGACGTCAGGAAAACTTCGTTTTTCGTTTCATTAAAATGACCAGAGCTTAATCAATCTTCCCTATAAGAAAAGTACTTATTTTTTCTTTTCATTTATTTTCTAGCTAATTAAAAAAAAAACTTGAGAAGAACCCATTGTGAATGCACGCATATGAATGTCAAATACGCGCGATAACTATGCTAATATATTCGAAAACTGATTGCACACTGATAGATCGCAGACGAGTGATACAAGGTTGCCGTTACGTTTTTTAACTGTTTTATTTTTTTAATTAATAAAATTATCACTATCGATAAAATTAAGAAAGGTTAATTGAGATGGTTTGGGTATGTGAATCGAACGAGTGACGAAAGAATAGTAAAACAAATTTCTGATGCGAATGTGGTTGGTAATAGAAGCAAGGGAAAACCGCGGAAAACTTGCCATGATCAAGTATTGTAAATACTTGAAAGCGATTAGGAGTCTGAATAATCGACGGGTTTGTGTGAGGAGATGCATGAACGATGCGTGAAAGAGGTAAAAATTGTTTAAATATTGGTGCGGCGTCCTAATCTCTCTGCCTACCCCTGCATAAAACGGCCTTTGATACGTGTTTATTCCAGTATCATAGCCGTTGTCGTCCCCACCTCACGATATCTTCCATCTTACACACGCTTCGGATATCAATGTTTCCTGCGCGATTACAGATCAGAGAGTTCTCAGAGGTAGACGAAACTTTGTTCTAGAAGCATCTGCCACTAAATTGATTAGATTTAATCAAGTCTGTCTTCTAAAATTCTTCCATGCATGAAGAGGCGAAGAGTGTTTGCAAGAACAGATCGGTGTGGCTACCCCTGCGGGGAAGCGGCGCGTTGTTTAGTTAGTAAGCTGTAATTTATGAATGAAAGTCAACTGCCATTACATATGTAATTGTCTCCATACAATGTACACCCATCACATGTGGCGGGGTCACCCATTATTAGCAGCACCTAACGAGAATTAATTGACGTATTATATTTCAATTCCTGTTATCGGAGCCGCCTTTATACGATCAATTGACCATTATTCAAGTCTATCCTGTACTAAATGCTCTATTTTGTCTTCATAGCATAGTATACGATCCTGTGAAGCCAAACTTTACGGATTACCAAGGATTGAAATTGACATTTGTCCGACGAGTAGTCCGGCGTATGAATGAATTTCATTAATTCACCCTGGGAATCGAACCCGGGACCTCCAATATGGTAACTAAACCACTAAACTACGGAGGCAGACAATGATATAACAGGGTCATTTTTTTGCTGTCATATAAGTCTTATGTATGTATTTATGTATATATTTTTTTTATTTTTAGACTAAACCTACTATTTTATTTATCTCTTTTTTCTCAGTTTCCCTGAACGGCTAAAGGACGAGAGTCTAAAAGAAGATGGTTAATAGCCCTTGGAAGGGACAATGTGCGTCATGCACTCAAGCCAATAAGCAAATAAGGTCGCACTCCTTCGAGAGATGTCAGGTACGTTCATGTCATTACTTTTGCATCATGCACTCAAGCCAATAAGCAAATAAGGTCACACTGCTTCAAAGGCTTACTTTGCGTATGGCTCCGGCTTTTTCTTCACCCATATAAGTTGTGCTTTATGGGATAAGAGTCTTGGCTCCAGTTTTGTCAGCCAGTCCATCGCCTCCGGGGTCGCCCCATGAATATCCCGAAGGTCATCACCAAAACCTTTGAGTCGGCAGCCCGGCACCATGTGTCATACGGTCTGCTCAGCTCCACACTCAAAATCAGGGTTGTTCTTTTCCCCCACCTCCAGAGTAAGAAGTTTCAGCAACCCTGCTCCGTTCTTACTCTGTTCTGCTGTATAATAATACCGACATTGGGAGTCCACTACAGTTCATACACATAGAGCCACCCTGCGGATTCTCGCATTATCTTCTTCTTCTTTTTGTAGATCCTAAGGATCTGGTTGTGCTTCCGCCTGTCGCTCTTGGGATGTTGACTCCCAGCTATCTTTACAACTTTTTGGAGGTCTGCCTGGGGGTCTGCGTTCTTCATGGTTTCCTTGAAAGGGGATACGTGGAAGTCTGTCTTCGCATTATCATATCGATATTTTTTCACATTCAACCTTTTCATAAAATAATACGGGAAAATCAATTCGAGCTATTTCTTAGGCGGGGAAAGGCCCATTTTTTTCCCTATGTGGTACGGGAAAATCGGGCGAAGGGTTTGTTTTGGGAATATAGATTTCATCGTAGTGATTTTTTCAGTGGCAGAAGGATCCGGGGCCCAATGTATGGTACCTGCTGTATCGCTGGCTCCTGGCGCTGGCCTTCTTCATCCTCTGCACCAACAGCATCGTGAACCGGCGCCGGTGGGCCGACGACCACAGCAACGCGCCGTGGAAGTGGGTCGTCTTCCTGACCAACTGGGCCTACCTGGTCTGCACACTCCAGTCCATCCTCGGCTTGGGGATCGTCCAGTCTGCGTGGATCGACAAGGCCAAAGCCAAAGGTTTGCTATTTTGTTTATTAATATTTTTTCCAACTCTCGAGGTGTGAGGTGTGCAAGCCCCTAAGGTCCATATTGCATATACGAGTACTATGCATTATATGAAATACAATAAAAAATATAAAAAAAGTAAAGACATTACATGAATGTTTTTTTTTTTAAATCTCAATATAGATAAAGAGAAGAAGAATGTGGAAGTATAGGCATTTACAGGGCTTACAACCGTCATTGGCTGGTTTAAATGATCACTCCAGGATTCGGACCTCACATACAAATGCAAGAGTTTCTGCTTAATAAAAGCTTCCCTCATCCCACCATAGATGTCTCTAGTGAAGTCAAACACTGTGTTTCGAGTTTAATTAATATATCATATTCTACTTCGTCTATGTTGAGATGTCAAATTGTAATGTGAAAAAATAACAGTTACCCGCCCACTTGTCACACCTCTACTAAATGTGATATAATGTCGACCTTGAAATGGAATTCTCACGATTTTTACATGAATCAAATGATGAGCACATTCTGCATAATAAGCATAATGTGTTCAGCTTTTCCAGGGTTTTTTTCTATAATTTGAGGAAAATCACTTTATCATTATTGATTATCTTTCATTTCAAAGAAAAAATATCATCGAGTCTTGTTTACGTTTTTCTATCCTCAATGAATTCCATTGTAGTAATAATATCTTAGACGTGATCTGTGAATTATTATTTCCTCACCATTTTTTTAATATATATTATTTAAATCATAATTTATTCATATTATCTTATGCTTAATACAAAGGGGACATCTGTATGCTTCGTCCTTCGTCGTATCTTGATAAATTAAGATAGGAATTTTGTTTTTTCTTTCTCAGACGAAAATCGTCCACTTTCCAAGGTGCACTATTTATATTGGATTCTTCATAATCTGGCCGTGGACATGGCGCTAGTTGTCACCCTGATATACTGGACCCTTGTGCATGATTCGAGTGAGTTTATACCTCATATTTATTGTTAACTTAACTAACTAAATAACTAACTAACCATCACGCCGCTTCCCCGCACGGGTAGGCGGAGAGAATACCACTCTGTCTTTGCAAACATTCTTCGCCTCTTCCACGTTCATGCATCTCCTCATACATACCCGCCGATTGTTACGACTCCTAACCTGACCACTTTCAAGTATTTGGCATACGTGATCATGCCATGTTTTTCTCAGTCTTCCTCTGCTTCCTTCTTCCTCTGTTCTTTCCTCACTCATTCGTTCTACATGTCCAAACCATCTCAACACACCTTTCTTTATTTTATCGATAATGCTTATCTCAACTTTGCATTCCTTCCTTATTTCACTATTCGAACATCTATCATACATCGTTTTGTCGCACAGTCTTCTGAGAGATCGCATTTCGACTGCATTCAGTCTACTTTCATCCTTCTTTTTCCAACTCCATATTTCACTTCCACACATTAGAGTTGGAACCAGGACTCCGTTGTGCACTGCCAGTTTAGCTTCTGCTGATAGGTTTTTATTTGCTATAACTGATTTCAGTGCACCATTCACCTTGTTCCCAGCATTCACTCTCCTTTCTTTGTCTTTATCAATCTTTCCATCCCTAGAAAACATACTAACCAAATATACAAATTAGCGATTGAACTTACTAACTACTAATCCCTTTCACTGTCTACACGGGCGCACTTTCAAATTTGGTGAAATTCAAATATATTTATAAACTTTATAAAATAAAAAAACTTTGTTTTAACCACTTTTTATTGGTACACTTTTTCCAACCGGTTTCGACAAGAACCTTGTCATCCTCGGGGTTTATGTACTAATTCTAAAACATTGAAATACTCATGGGTAGGTTATCGTTAATTACCCTTCTTGTGAAAATGCTTTAAAAATGTGATTTGAAAAAACAGGAAAAAACTCCTAAATGTTGCTCTTATTGAGCATTGCGCAGCGAATACGTCCACTCTGGACGACAACTTCAAGAAGCGGTATTATAAATTTGTATTATTTAGATTGGCAGTGACAGGGACATTGAAAGCTATTAGCGTTTCCCGATAGTAAAGTAAAGGGGACCTGCAGAAGCTGGTGCCAAAGGTGCACAATGTGTGCAAGGAAAATGATTCGCTGATGAATGTTGACAAATCCAAAGTCTTTTTTTTTTTTTTAAAAGATGAATGTAGATCTGTATGTTAACTATTTTACTAATGTTGATGTGATAACATGTTGATGATTTCGACTATTTGGGAAGTTGTTTTCCAAAGTCAAAGTAAAAGGATAAACGTTTTTTGTGTCAAGACCTAAGGAGGAATACCAATCCACCTAAGCCACTAAAACAACCTTATCAAGCTTTTCTTAAATCTTGAGATAAAATACTGTATCTTTTTCTCTCTTGATAAATTAATGATAATTTGGAGTTCAATCAACATCCATTCAAGTGTTGCATGCTTATTTGGTTTTAGAAATCCACGAATTGGATCTTATAAACATCATGTCTCACGCTGGGAACTCAGTAATGATGCTTTTTGACATGTTTATGGTGATGCATCCCTGTCGTCTTATCTACATCCTGAATTCCGTCGGCCTCGGTATCATCTACACCGTCTCATCTTACATCTACTATGCCTGTGGCGGCACAGACAGGTAATTCTATCAAATATAAATTTTGAATTTCAATATAAGCTATTTTTTATTATATCAAATTACAAATTAATAGATACATAAATCAAGGATACTGCATTCGAAAATTTTATTATAAGTTATTGATTCCATTTTAAAATGCAAAATCGACGACCTAGAGACCTAGAGCTATGCCTTGAGGAACACTTTTAAAGGATCATAAAGATTGACAAAGGGGTTTTTTATATGGTAGTTGCAATTATTATTTTCTCGCTTATTATGTAAAAGGTTAATACTCGTATATTGTGAAGTTGAGTTTTCTTCTTTTTACTGGATATTATTTTTATTCTATCGGGAGGGATACTTCTATTGTGGGATACTCATGTGAAGAGGAAACCACTCATCAGAAAAAGCCATTGACCGCATCAACAGGCCTTTGGCATTTTGTGTCTTACTTTGGTTTATTTCACCAATGTCCTTTACTATCTTGACCATATAAGACTTTCTCTCGTGCGAACTCCTTACGAACTATCACAGATCTTATGTCGCATAGATCCTCACCGAGACTCCTGCTATACGCTTCCAGATTTGTCTTTTAAAACTGAAAAGGGGGCAATGTATCAGCAGATAAGGCACATTTTGAGGTGTTTGGCAAGAAGGTATAAGCTAATCTAAGTCTCGACTTTATGATACTTATTTATGAAATTATAATACTACTTCTTACACCAGCCTTCTTCTTGCGTCCAGTATTGAACAAAGGCCCTCTTGGACTTCCACATTTGTCTGTTGGATGCGGCTCTCTTCCAGTGCAGGCCCGCCACTTTCTTAATGTCATCAGATCATTTTGTCTGGGGTCTACCCACGTTTCTGCGTCCTGTTGTAGGCCTACAATCAGGGACCTTTTTCGTCCATCTATCCTCAGACATACGTGCCGCATGACTTGCCAATTCCACTTGTGGTGCCGACTCAGTGGAACTCCACTTTTGTCCCGCGTTTCTTTGGGCCACATTATTATGTATGCCAACAAAATACCACATGGTTGGGCATTGCTTATTTTGAAAGACTGCGTGACGATGCTGTCTTTCAAAAACAACTAATCTTTCTGTATTTTATCTATTCCAGACATGGACGAGCCTTCGTTTATCCTGCTCTGGACTGGAAGAAGCCTGGGAGGGCGGTTTGCTTCTCCCTCTTGTGCCTCACCATCCTGACCGTCACCCACTGCTTGTCGTACGCTCTGTACAGGATGAGGTGCAGATTGGCCCAGCGCTTCAACCCTGCTCCGATTGTGGATCTCACCCCGCAAGAGAAACCGATGCTAGAAGTGGCCTGAATTTGAAAAATGCCAGATGGCTGTGAATTTATTTTATCGTGCTGAGACCAAATGTAAAAATCGATACACGAGTCCTCTTCTTCTTCTTCTTCTTCTTAGTGAAGGCCTTGTGACCTGTTTTTAAGAGGGATTAGCCTCGTGCGATGTCGATTACCAGGTGTCAATTCATATCTTTGGTCACCGTGC
Source organism: Brachycentrus maculatus (assembly GCF_059751285.1). NCBI lineage: Eukaryota > Metazoa > Arthropoda > Insecta > Trichoptera > Brachycentridae > Brachycentrus > Brachycentrus maculatus. Next base: position 2,377,624 of record NW_028280870.1, on the reverse strand, counting down.
AGTGCAATATGAGGGAGTCTGGATGGTCCCATTCTCCTCACATGCGCGTACCATTATCTTCTTCGTTGCCTTGCCCACCTAACGACATATTTCTCTTATCCTGGTATTCCTAAAACAATTCCAGTTTAAACATTTTTGAGTTCACGATAATAAGCCAACGATACTCTTTTCATCAATTCAATGAAGTAACTATTTAATGAAATAACCATTTGTTAGCAAAATTCACTGCTGGGTTATCTAAAAAAATCTAATGACTTTGTAAAAATCGTTTGACATTTACTCTAAAAAATTCACCAAAAGTTTTTTTTTTTGCTTTTGCTTTTTAATTGCTTTCAAAAATCAAAATCAAACAAACTTATCTGTTTTATGAAAAACAGTGAAAGATTTCTTTCTTTAATGCTGAAAAATCTATTTATTTCACCAATTCACTGAGTCATTAAAAAATCAATAAATATTATTTTTACAACGTCATTATCCCAAGACTTTATCGATGTCGTGTATCGTAAATTAGATTTACGTATATCAAGCATTTATAACTAATATTGTCGTTAATTTTAATGTTAGACAAATTGTATTCATATATCATCCTGATCATTAAGTTTTATTCATGGATTTAAAAAACGACTACTTTGTGGCTTTTTTGAAGAGCCCAGATCGTATTTTTACATTTAAAACATTGTGCCACAGAAATTCGGCAGAGTTGACTGGCTAAATTGATATATTGTGTTGTCCACTGTGCTTAGCAGTTTTTATAGATTTAAGAAGCCTCTATGGCGAAAAATTAATAGGATAAAAATACTTTGCTGTTATATTGCGCACGAATCAATAAGAACACAAGTAGATAAGTGTAATGTTTGTTTTACAAGAATCTTGTGACGGCACTCTAAACGTTATTTTTTTTATTTCTAAAATAAAAATCGTTTTTTTGTAAAATTTACATTTACAAATCAAATTAATATTTATTTTCAATTTATTCGACAGTCATTCTGTAGTCATATCTATCCATTTATAATTTAAAATTTACTCGGTAAATACCACTATTTCATTATCTATTGTGACACGTGCTTCGATGCATTCCATGTTTGAAAGTGATGCGGAATGCATCGAAACATGTGTCACATTAGATTTAAAGAAATTGTAAGATTCTGTACCATGTTAGAATTAAATTAAAAAATAATATTTATTGTTACAATCCATCGACAACTTTTGTAGTTTTACGGACACAAAAAAATGTACATTTTAAAAATAAAAGATATTTTATGTTGCGATATGACTAATTTACATTTTGAATTTTAAATATTTGGTTTATGGAAGGGGGGTGTCAAGGTTTTCTTTACTGCGGCCTCATGTTGAATCAGATAGACGATTGTGTCCTTTATAAATGCAATGTTTCCCCACCTTAGGGGTGTATAGACCGTGCATTTCGCAAGTAAATTGACTTGTATCGGTTTTAACTGAAACTATATAACTGAAAGATAGAATGAGCCATTATATGTTATTTGGTGTATTGTCTTTGATCTAATCTAAGAGCGGCTGTGTGTAGAGTATGGAAAGGAAATGATAAAGATTCCCGTTAGTGTTAAGATATTTTTTTATCAACCCCGACATGTTTTAGGATATAGTTACCCGACATGGGTTAGTACTGCCTCCCAGTGGGATCGAAAGGTATTTTAGGTGCTAGGAGAAAGGTAAGAATTAGAAAGATGTACATTTTCATTCATTCCACCTGTATACAATGAGAAATTCTATCAATTTCAAAATTTCAGTAAGGAAACGATAGACCAAAAAAGTTTGAAAACCCGCGCTTTATTTAGTTGTTTGTTTTATGTGTCAAGTCAAATTCAAATAAAACTAATTAATTATAGAATAATATATTCTTGATATTATTGTCGTGAACAACATTGGTTCTTGTTAATGATAAATATTAATTGAATAACAAAATAAATCATTCATATTTTGGTAGAAATCCCCTCAAATCATGGGGGCTGGAATTACGCTGAAAAAATAAAGCCATTAACTGATTCGGCAGCCATTTTGTGGAAATATCTATTCATTTTTAATTTTTTTTATTCTTGGTACCACTATTTATTAAAATCTACAGTTACACGTGTTTCGATGCATTCCGCATCATTATGTATCTAACACGGTGTTTGACAAGGATGCGTAATGCATCGAAACACGTGTCACAATAGATTTCTAGAAATGGTGGTATTTACCAAGTAATATTCAAATTAACAACGTTTTATTTCTTTTGAATATAAGAATGTAAGCGCTCGATGTTCCTTTTAAAATACGACACATTATTTAGTAACGTTTTATTATAACTATGAGCACTTAGTCGTTAGTATTTATTAGTATTCGCACCAAACCATGTCCATACTTAAAAAATATGTATTTAAAACTCGACATAACGATGTCAAAATTGGCGAAATATTAATCACCCTAACGAAAGATGTTATAATTTTTGCAAATGGCGTCGTACGTCAATTATATTTGACATTTCGCTCACTCCTTTCAAGAACGTCATAAATAAATAAAAAATATTTTTCAGGAGAACGTTTTTAAAGTTTAAAAATATAATACAATGTGTTAAAAATAAATGTCAAGCAACTTCTTGAACTTTTTACTGTGCAACAGATCTTTTTAGGTAAAACCTAAAGGTTTTTTCTCCATTTGAAAAATATTTAGTTTATTTGAAAAAAAAATTAAACAATACGTTTTCTTCAAAATGCAAAAACAACATTTTCTGCCCTGTAGCGGGTAAATATTAAGTTAAAAATATGCCTCTTTTGCTAGGATATAGCACATTTTATGGGCATTCCGAAAACATGCACAACTGAAAATTGACGATTTTTGATTTATGACGTTCTTGAAAGGAGTGAGCGATTTGTAAACTATAGACATCTCTGCAGTAGACAAACAGATTTAGGGTGGCGCAAATTAATCATCCAAATTTATTTTTCAATAACTTTTTTACTAAATAAAAAAAAATTGAGTCATGGAAATCTTTATTTGAACCTTCACATTTTTTTTGTTAATTAGAATAGATCGTATACGTCAAGTGGCTCCCGCCAGTTTTAATGCATATTTGTGCCCGTTTTATCAATTTGTTTGTATACTGCAGCTGTCTAGTTCACGAATGTCAAATATAATTGACGTGCGACGCCATTTGCAAAAGTAATCACATCTTCCGATAGGATTATTATTATTGCGCCACCCTGTGTATCGTGAAATATGTATTATCCTTTACAGTAAAAATTATCACGGTGATAAAATATAATATGTTATTTAAAAATAAATAATCAAACACATCATTGTTATTTACCGTTTGGCTATTTAGTTCCTTGTAGCTTTGATCAATTAATTGAATTAGTCTGTTTAATTTATTTAATTAATTGAATTAGTCTGTTTTTTTATTAATTAAATTAGTCTGTTTAATAGTTTCGAAATTTGATATTTTTCTGAACTTACATGACAATCCAAAACATATCTTTCAATATCTAGACTGGAAATATTTAAAAATCCTTACGTTTTTTTAAAAATAATATTTAATTATTTTTATTTATTTATTTATGGTAAAGTGAGCTTACTTTGCTCCACAAAATTATAGCAGTTAGAATCAGTGAGGATGAGATGATCTTTATAAAGATACTCATAACGCATTTGTTTGCAAAGTCATATCAATAATTATCTTAATTTAAAGAAATATGTATTATTTATTATACCTATAGCATTTCACCTTATTTTTGCATAAATTCATAAACAGTCATATTCATTAATTAATTAATTAGCTTTTTAAAATCAAATTAGATGTATTTGTTATAGTATTTGCAATATTTTTAATTGAAAACGTTTTACGGACACCTATATGAAATTTTAATTTAAGTTTGTTAGTTCCTATTACACTGCATTTTCTCTTAAATTAGTTTAGTTTAGTCAAAACTCTAATAAATGTATTTTTTTCTAATTCCTTTATTTCATTTATGGACCATTTTCCCCTTTTTCATCTAAAATAAAATACAAACTGGCAAGATATGATTGCCATAAGCCCTGCAAGTACCCAGACTCCCATATTCTTCTTCATCTGTGTTGAGATGTCAAAATGGAAAAATAACTCGTAAGTGGAGAACACCCAGATTTGTGAACAAATATTTGGACACACTTAAAATGTTGTGATTAATTTTTGGAACCTGCAATTTTTTTTAAAAAAAATGAAGATACAGTAAAAAATAATGAATTTTGTGTATGCGTGTGTATAGGAAATTGTAGTACATTTTTTGGCGATCCTTATCGACGGTAAGTTTTTTTTTCTAAACTACGGTAAGATTAAAATATTAACAATTATTTTTTTTATGTTCATATCTTTTTTTATATATTAAAAATAATTGCATTCAGAATACCAGCATACTTCCTAGATGTTTTGAAAATCGCAATCGCTTGAGTGCCTGAACCTTTAAGAATTTTTCAAACAAGATATTCATCTAATAAAATAACTACGTACTTATGTGTTTTTTTTCCAGATAAATTTTATTTGACCTGTAACCGTGTTTCCTCGTAACCGATATTATCAGACTGGTCTGAGGCTAGACGAAATTTAATGTACATTCATAACAAGGCAGGGGTTGGAAACCATGACTTTATATTATTTTTTTCCTGACAAAATGAATTTAAATTGTATTATAATAATAATTCCATTTAAGTTATGGTAAAAGTTTTATGTATGATTTGATGTATTTTATTGTAAAAATGGATTTTGAATGTAAATTTAAATATGTATATTCCACCTACATCTCTTATATTATGTATGTATATAACATAATTTTGCTAGCTATAATTTTGTCCAGTCTCACACCAGTCTGATGATATCGGTCACGACGAAATCCAGTCACTGGTCAAATAAAATTTATGTGGAAAAAACTATATACATAGTTGTTATTTGAATAATAATAATAATAATAATAAAACCCTTATCCGCACCCCAATGGTGCATAGGGCACTGCGTCATATAAACGCTGTGTTATCTTGATCGTTTTACACATGAAGGAAAGGTGATCAGCCCTCCGCTTCAGGTACCAGTCTAGGGTAATATTAAATAAATATTACAGTGAAAAAAATACTTATATTTATTTTACCCCCCTTGGGAATCGAACCCGGGACCTCCAGAACGGTAGCCGAGCGTGCTGACCATTACACTACGGAGGCAGACAAAATTTTTGTTATTTTATTAAATAAATATACAAAAAGTTGTTATTTTATTATATAAAATTCAAAACAAAACTTAATTTTTAAAAAAACTTATCTATCATTATATAACCGTTGACATTAAAATTTTTACATGGCTGTTTTCTTATTTTCCATTCACATTTTTGCCACTGTATTTCGGTAATATTCATATTAATTTGTATAAATATTCATAGTGCACTTTATTCGTTTTGCAATTCTTGAGTACACTTTCTTCGGGTCCCCCTCTTAATTCTAGTCTGCACTAAAGTGACCATACCTCAGCGATCGAGTTGTTTTAAAACAGAGTTTGATCAAACTTACCTGACGCTTCAAAAGATGTCGCTGCTTTATAAATTAAGACTTCGCTAAGCATAACAATTGGTTGGCACACTGACCGATTCACGCATTTGCCATTGCCCCTCTCGATATTTTTATATCTATGTCAACATATCAATTTAAAAAATCTACGAGGTCAATGATGGAGCTAAAAAATAACACAGATGTACAGCGGATATTTATTCTGTTTCTTCTTTTTCCTTTTTTATTGCTTTTCACACTTCTAGAGTGTTCTAGCCTGTGTCGAGTTATTGGTGGGTATGTATGAGGAGATGCATAAATGTGGAAGAGGCAAAAAATGGAAACGCAGAGTGGTGTGGAGTACGGGGAAGCGGGCGTGACGGTTAGTTAGTTACCAGAAAGAAAAACATCGAGACTAAAATCGCCATATTCTGTACAGAAAGAATTTTGAGTTAAATTTTTTTGATATCTGAACTTAGGCTGGTTTAGTGATCACTTTACATGCGTGTAAAATTCACCATTGTACCCATGATTGACAACCACACATCTCAAATTCTTGGAAGTTCTACATATATGAACCAATTTAGAAACCTTGTTCTTGAATCAATAGAACTTCACTAGAGACATCGATATATATATATATATACATATATATATATATATATATATATATATATATATATATATATATATATATATATATATATATATATATATATATATATATATATATCAGTTGGATCAGTTGGATCAATTCTGTTATCTGGGTAGCACGCTAACATATAACAATAAATGTACCCTAGACATAAAAAAGAGGATAACGCTAGCCAAGCAAACTTTTATGAAAAAGTACAGCCTCCTATCAAACAAACATTTAAAAATTGAAGTAAGAAAAGGATTCATAAAGGCTTTTGTTTGGAGTGTTTTGTTGTATGGGTGTGAAACCTGGACCATCCAAAAGTACGAAAAAGACCGGCTTGAAGCATTTGAGATGTGGGTTTGGAGGAAGATGACCAAGACATCATGGGTCGTAAGGAAGTCCAACGAAAAGGTGTTGCAGGACGTAAAAGAAAGAAGAGAGCTCATAAATCATATTTTGAAGAGGAAGGCCAAGCTAATAGGGCACTCAATTAGACATAGCACCTTTCTTAGCAACATCTTCGAAGGAAGAATCTTGGGAAAACGAACAAGAGGCCGCCCAAGAACTTCATACTTCCAGGATTTGAAGCGGCTCATGGACGTCTCCTCCTATTCGCAGCTCAAGAGGATGGCGACTGACAGAGACAAGTGGCTGACACAACAAGGCGCTGCCTTTAGAAGATGATGATGATATATATATATATATATATATATATATATATATATATATATATATATATATATATATATATATATATATATATATATATATATATATATATATATATATATATATATATATATATATTATATATATATATATATATATATATATATATATATATATATATATATATATATATATATATATATACAGTGGGTGGCCATATTATTAGGGACACTTCGAATTTCCTGTAATTTTCATTATTAAATGAATTTAATGAGCAAACAATTTGGTTTTTTGAATATTTTTTTATTGATTGGGGTGCTTTATTTAGAATTTAGAAACTGTATTATCATGGATTTAATAATACCCATTTATTTTTATCATAATAAGTGATTATTTGACAATTTCGAAAAAATCTTAATTTTTAGTAATAACACCCTTTGCTGCGATTACAACCTCCAAACGTCAGGGCATACTTTTTAATGCAGATTTTTGCATTATGCCAGAGATTAGGGTTATTATGCCATACTCTGATAAGAGTTTCTATCATTTGCCGCTTAGTGGTGATGACTTCTTTAGCAATCTCACGTTTCGTTAGTTCCCAAAGGTTTTCAATGGGGTTTATATCCAGCTAATTCCCCGGGTAAGGCAAAACACAGAGGTTTTTTTCAGCCAGGAATGTGATAACACTGATATAACCATTATAAAGAGGCATCCCATACCCTTAAATGAGATTACGGACCACAACATTATGCTAACAGGGTATTTTTAACCATCTCCACAAGGCAGTCTGGGTGGAATTTTTCTCCTGGGCCACGTCGGAAAAATGAAGTTTTTCCCACCAAAATTTTTAATGTTGACTCGTCCAAGAAGCAGACCTGTAATGTATTACCATAATTGCAAAAATACATATATTTTTTATCTTCTTAATTTATTATACGAATACAAGCCATAAATATTCGAATCTAGTCCGAAACAGTTACATTCCGGTGTTCTTTGGCCCATAGGAGTCGTTTTTTCTTCATGCCTCAGTCAGGCGTAGTTTTTTGGTTGGACGTCGACCCATTAGATTTACTTCAACTAACCGTCTCTGAATTGTCCTTTTGGATACGTCGATTCCTTCATCGTTTATCAACAGAAATTAACAACAATTAGACAATCAACAGACTTTTTACGATTTTGGAAATAGATGTCCCTGATTTTATGGGCACCACGCGGAGTTGTGATGCTTTTTCTGCCTTTTTTTCCGACGCGGGCTGATTCTAGACGCAGGTTTTTATCAATTTTTCTTTAAATCCGATGGACTCCTGACTTCGAAACATCTGTAAGTGCTGCTATTTCTCTCTGGAAATATGTGGAATGAAGTAGTAAGGTTATAATTTCCCTATATTTTCTCGGAGATATGTTTGAAGACTTGCCCATACTTAAATTAAGAATATTATGGTTCAGTTCAAACTAAATTGAATTTTATTTAAAAATTCATTGAAATTAACTTATTGAATTAGCAAAACTAATAAATTATTAAACAACACTTACGTTTTTATAGTCTTGAACTCAAAAAACTTACAGAAAAATGGTTTAAAAAAATATTAACTGAGCTCACACCAATATCATTTTTCAATAATCAACATCCAAATGAAAAAAAACTTACTTTTTTGATATTTCACAGTATTGATACATCTTCAAAACAATAATTATGATACCAGCAACAAAAATACATAAGAAAAAATAATTAAAACTCATTAATTTGACCAAAAAATTCATTTAAACTTGAAAATTACAAAAAAGTACAAGTGTCCCTAATAATTTGGCCACCCACTGTATATATATATATATATATATATATATATATATATATATATATATAAATATATATATATATATATATATATATATATATATATATATATATATATATATATATATATATATATATATATATACATATATATATATATATATATATATATATATATATATATATATATATATATATATACATATATATATATATATATATATATATATATATTATATATATATATATATATATATATATATATATATATATATATATATATATATATATATATATATATATATAAATATGTCTGAACCCGAACTGGAGCATTAGCCATACCCAATCAATATGCTAAGTAGGACGGCCAGTACTTACTTTCTAAGAACTGTGATTAGAAGAAAAAAGTTATTAACAATAATTGAAACGGGGTTTGATAGTGAAATCCTTTTTACACCAGTTTGGAATCTTTTTTACACTGGTTCGGAATCTTTTTACACTAGTTTGGATTCTTTTTACACTAGTTTGGAATCTTTTTTACACTGGTTCGGAATCTTTTTACACTAGTTTGGATTCTTTTTTACACTTGTTTGGAATATTTTTTTCGCTGGTATTGGTCCCAACTCTCTAAGAACATACACACTTATTATGATTAATTTATCGCCAGCTTATAAAAATTATGTTTCGTTGATGAGCAAATACAAATACAGTAAACCCCTTTATATCACAGGGCTAAGACAGGCGCTGTGGCGTAGTCGGGCGGGTATACGCTCGACTGCAAAACTGGCGATGCCCGTTCGATTCCCGCAAATTGTAAAATGAATTCAAGAAATATTCATTTCCAATTGGTCTGGGTGTTTGTAATGTATTTTTCACATAAACCTTCCCTTTCCTACCTGCAGACAAGCTTGTAAAATAGAAGCTTTGTGGCATATTCCTTTTAAAAAAACGTTGAGATAAGTACCTCGTTATCGGAGAGAACCTTGTACATAGATGGTAAATGTTTTAAATTTTATTTTATTTAATAAAGACTCATTTCAGTCGTTTCCGCCGGTTGAAATGAAAAAATACAATTATAAACATTAGCCCCTTATAACGTTCCCTCCGATAACGCAGTACCTATATCAACGTTATAGGGGTATTACTGTACACACATATTGAAAATCTCGTTATATACAACTTACTAAGTACAACTACGACCAGTCAATGACACAATGGGCTTACAACCTGTCATTGGCCGGTTCAAGAGATATTTTTTTTAAATCATTAATTAACTAACTAACAACGCTTTTTCTCCGCAGGGGTAAGCAGAGAGAATAGAACGCCGCAATACTGTCTTTGCAAACATTCGCCTATTTCATATTCATCCAACTCCTTATACATACCCGCCGATAATTACGACTCCTAAACTGTCCACTTTCAAGTATTTGGCATACCTGATCGAGCCAAGTTTTTCTCGGTCTTCCTCCGCTCCTTTTTCCAACTAAATTTATTTTACCGTTCTTTCCTCACTAATTCGTTCTAAAACTATCCTTATTCTTATTCTAAAACGAGCATTTAAGAATTTCTCTCACATAACACGAGAAAACTCCTAACAAAGTGCACAAATCACAATCAACACGCAGGATGGTAACGCTCATAGAACTACAAGATCCAAAACACAAAAACATATCAAACAAAATCTAACAATACTTTATTATGCAATGAAGTTGTACAATCTGCTTCCATTATCCATAAAGTCATAAAAAATATAAACGAAATACTTACTTATAAAAAACCTATAAATGAATGGATAATGGAAGTGGGTAGATCTGAAATAAATCACATAATTGGGATTGCACAAACAATTTTCTTTCATTATAATTTTATAAATAAATTTTGTAAAATATGCCCCGGCTAAATAGTAATGCAGAACTTAACCTGTATGCAGAATAGTTAAATTCAATATGATACACCATTCTATCAATTTTATTTGTCGAATGAAACCATTTTAGTAAGTCGGCAAAATATTGTATCCTTACTATCCTAAATATTGTCCACCGACAAGGCACACATGGTAACTTAGTGGGTTTCTGCAAAAAAAAATTAAAAATGTTTAAAATTGTTATTTAAATAAATGTATACAATTTATGTTAAAAAAAATATACATATATATTTTTAAACGCATTTGCATAGTTTTAGCAAGTTGATAGATAGCACTGCCGTAAAAAAGGGGGTACAAGTCCGAAAAATACGAAAAACAAGGTACCTACGTAAACTCCGCGGTAACGAAGATGGTGTTTTGAGATAATGATTACTGATGTCTAAAAAACTTGCGACGTCTATTTGATGGCGTCACAAAATTTCAGTTTTTTTTCACAATTAAAATATAAATGGTTGAAACCTTCGTAAATCCTTTATTCTTTACAAATTTCAACAAAAATAGTACTGATTCTTTTGTAATTTTTGTATTCACATATTTCTAAATAATAATATAATGAAAAAAACGAGATAACAGCCTATTGTATACCTCGTCGGCTATTTCTTGTAATTTGTGCCTCATTATTACATCAAACCACACAAGATGTTAATATTACCTAATTTTAATTCTAAACATAAGGAATACTTCAGCAGCAGAGGCGTGCGTTCCGTGTAGGCACATAAACAGTGCCTACCATACATTATTATTCTTCTTCTTCTAACCCTTATCCGCACCCAATAGTCATAGGGCACTGCATCGTATTGACGCAGTTGTATCTTGATCGTCACTTGCACGAAGGCAAGGTGATCACTCCTGCGCTTCAGGGACCAGTCCTAATAAATAAAAAAATAAGAATTTATATTGATTACTTTTTTGTTATCTAGAATATATTATAAAGAAAAAATATTTTAATACATATTTTTTAAATTCCTTTCTTTTTAATAAATCTTTTATTTTCAAAACTATATAATTATTTAGAAGAAAATTTATTTTTTAATTGCAAAAACAATGTTTAAGAAAAAATCATTTACGTCAAATATTACCTGGATGAAGAGAAAATAATATAACGCAGTTCTCTCCAATAAAGAGACTAAGCTCTTGTGCTTGGAGAGGGCTTACACTTATTATTGTTTATGTCTGTGTGGCAAATTTATATTTTTTATTATAAACATTTTTATAGTGATTTCTCTTGGATTAACATGAATATAATTCATTTAATTTATTTTTTAGCATTTATTTGTCAAATTTGCTTAGTTAAAAACTCTGCACGCCACTGGTGATAGGCTAGCTTATTAGTATGTAAACTGCACCTGTCTGAGATAAGATACAAAAGCGAAACAAAATGTAACACATACGTAATAATAATATTTTAATGTTTGTATTTAGTTCTGCAAAATACGTGTTTCACTAAGATACGTGATTCGGGGTAACATGTAGTGGTAGCAAGATGTATATTTGAGTTAGCATCGTACACTCGGGATGACATAACGACTTTGTTTTAAGAATTTTAAATACCTTTGTGCCCATTTTTTTTAAAACCAAATGTCTGCTTATAATTTTAATTATGAATATGCTTAAAAAAAAATTTGTAAAATTTGTCTATAATTTTGATTGTAAAAATCTGCTTGTAAGTTTATTTATAACTAGCTGCTTATAATGTTAATTTAAAATATGTACATTATTTTTTGACATCTCATCAAAGATGAAGATGAATATGGAAGTCTGGGCATTTACGGGGCTGACGACCGTCATAGGGTAGTTTAAGTGATCACTTTACACACGTGTAACATTCACCAATTCTACCCATTATTGACTACCACACTACTCAAATTCTTGGAAGTTTTACATATCGCTCACTCCTTTCAAGAACGTCATAAATCAAAACACTTGATTTTTCAGGAGAACGTTTTTAAAGATTAAAAATATAATACAATACCTATATTAAAAATAAATATCAAGTCACTTATTGAACCTTTTACTATGCAACAGACCTTTTTAGGTAAAACCTTAAGGTTTTTATTTTCATTTGGAAAATATTTATAATATTTTTAAAAAATTATTAAACAATACCTTTTCTTCAAAATGCAAAAACAACACTTTCTGCCCTGTTGCGGGTAAATATTAAGTTAAAAATAAGCCTCTTTTGCTGGGATGTAGTACATTTTCTGGGCATTCCGAAAACATGCACAACTGAAAATTTACGATTTTTGATTTATGACGTTCTTGAAAGGAGTGAGCGATATATGAACCAATTTTGATATATTGCTTATATGTAATTTTAAAAATTGATTTCTGTTTGTAATTTATATGTTGAATTTCGGCTTATAATTTCAACTAGGTGTAGAGACTATACATATCTGCTTATCTTCTTCTTCTTTATAAGTGCTTTGTCATCCACTGCTGGATAAAGGCCTCTTCCCCTTCTTTCCATTTCTTCTAGTCGATTGCTGCTTGCAGCCAGTTTCTACCCCCACAGCGACTATGTCGTCAGACCATCTCTTTTGGGGTCTTCCGACACATCTTTTGTTCTCCCAAGGTCTCCATCGTAATTCTTGGGGTCCATCTTGTGAGGTCCTGTCTTGGCAAATAAAATGAAACCGAATTCCGCGAATCAATATGGCATAGCAATTTGAGTAGTTCGGTGAATGAATCAGTTTTGGAAGAAAATCATATTGATTGGTGATTTCCTACTCACTTTTTTTCTTATGTTTTAACGTTCATTTATATTATTTAATATGTCTTATTTTACATATCGCTCACTTCTTTCAACAACGTCATATTTCAAAAATCGTTAATTTTCAGGTGTGCATTTTTTCGGAATCCCCCGAAAATGTACTATATCCCAGCAAAAGCGTCATATTTTAAAATTAATATTTACTAGCTACAGGGCAGAAAGTGTTGTTTTTGCATTTTGAAGAAAAGGTATTGTTTAACCATTATTTAAATGTATAAAATATTTTTCAAATGGAGAAAAAACCTTCAGGTTTTACCTAAAAAGATCTGCTGCATAGTAAAAAGTTCAATAAGTGGCTTGATATTTATTTTTAATACATTTTATTATATTCTTAAACAAGTTTATTCTTAACTCAAGTTTTTTGATATTTGACGTTGTTGAAAGAAGTGAGTGTCATATTCTTTATATTCTAATAACATTTAGTTATTTTTTCTTCTCTTTACCTTGTTTTTCTTCCCATATTTTTTATGCAAACCCATATAACAATTAGCTTGTTTCGTATTTGCGGCATTGTATCACTGCTGTATAAAATAATACAAATGACTCGCGTGTGAAATATGAAATATGGCCTTATTGAGCCACACACAGCCTATAATCAGGTCGGCGACCTCTCCGCTTACAATGTACATATCATAATATTTATATTCAGATCTATTTTCAAGTATTTGGACTAGTACTAATATAAGAGCTTCTGCTTAGTAAAAAGCTTCTTTACATCTCACCAATAGATGTCTCTAGTGAAGTTCTAGTGATTCAAGAACAAGGTTTCTAAATTGGTTCATATATATGGAACTTCCAAGAATTTGAGTAGTGTGGTTGTCAATAATGGGTAGAATTGGTGAATGTTACACGTGTAAAGTGATCACTTAAACCAGCCTATGACGGTCGTTAGCCCCGTAAATGCCCAGACTTCCATATTCTTCTTCATCTTTGAGATGTCAAAAAATAATATTTGGTCTAGAATCATATTATAATATCAAGTTAATTAGTAATTAGTTCACCCACGTGGTGTAATGGTTAACGTGTTTAGCTACCGTGCTGGAGGTCCCGGATTCGATTCTCGGGGGGATAAAAAGAAATATTCGTGATTTTAGGACTCAAATTCTAATATTTATTTAATATACCCAGGACTGGTCTCTGAAGCGCAGGAGTGATCACCTTGCCTTCATGTAAGTAATGATCAAGATAACACGAAGTCAATACGACGCAGTGCCCTATGCACCATTGGGTGCCGATTAGGGTTAGAAGAAGAAATTAGGAATAATCTATATGCTACATTGGTGGTATGTCGATATACAGCGACTTGTGCTATGCGCTATGCATTTTTTTTAAATTTCACAATATATTAAAATTACAAGTACAAAAATATATATATTATAATTACAAAAAAAGGTCCCACAAAGGTATGGCCTGTGTGTGGGTATATATTTTATTTTAAGTTATAATAAACGGCACTGGCAAGAATACAATAGATATCAGAAATAAAAATAGATTAAGAGTTAAATAATTTAGATTTTTTTTAATGTGTGTATTACAAGTACTTATTTACTAACTATCGTTCAATTGAACCGGTCTTAGTGAACGGTTACAAATTCACTGACGCGGATCTTTAGAATGATCGGATCTTATCCACCTTTTCTAGTATTTACATGTTATGTTTTGGGACTCGCAACTTAACCAAAGAAAACATGCTTTGTTTGATAAATAAATAATGAATAATAAGCCCCAAGGTTGAGACACCGAGTCAAGGTTCATTATTATTGTATTATATCAATTTTCCTGGTTCGACCTCCGATTTGGCAATTTTCGGAAATAGCGCATTTGCTTACACCATTATCGGTTAAATAATATTGGTTTTGGTTTATTTATTCAAACATTCCGGAAAAATTATGTTTCCAAATTGTAAAAGACCGCAAAACCGTGACTGATATGTTATTACTAACTAACTAATCATCACGCCGCTTCCCCGCATGGGTAGGCAGAGAGAATAGAACACCATACCGCTCTGTCTTTGCAAACAATCTTCGCATTTTCCATATCTACGCGACTCTTCATACATTCATTCGAACCCTTATCCGCACCCCAATGGTGCATAGGGCACTGTATCATACAAACGCAGTGTTATCTTGATCGTAAGCATATGAAGGAAAGGTGATCAGCCCTCTGCTTCTGATACCACTCCAGGGTAATATTTAATAAATATTGTATAACAGTGAAAAAAATAACTTAAAATTTTTGACCCCCCCTGGGAATCGAACCCGGGACTTCTAGAACGGTAGCCGAGCATGCTGACCATTACACTACGGAGGCGGACTTTTCATACACACCTGCCGATAATATCGACTCCTGACCTGACCACTCTCAAGTATTTGAAATACTCACCCAAGGTTTCCTCGGACTTCCTCTACTTCTATTACCAACCACAATCACCGAATTATTTGTATTACTATTCTTTCTTCACTCATTTGATTCACATGTCAAAACCATCTCAACACACCTCAATTTTATCGATAATGCTTATCTCAGCCTTGCATTATTTCCTCATATCACCATTTCATCATCTATCATACATCGTTTTGCCGTTCATTTGTCTAAGAAAGCGCATTTCAACTGCATTCAGTCCTCTTTCAGTTTTACTCACCAGCCATTTATTTGGATATCTGTCCTGACTACTTTTGCGTTTCAGGTACCAATCCAGAGTAATATTAAATAAACATTTGATAGAAAAATCACTAATATTTTTTTAACCCCCTCCCCCTGGGAATCGAATCCGCGGCCTAGAGCAGGGTAGCTAAACGCGTTAACCATCACACTATTCTTTACGTAGCGACTTATTTTTTTGTATTATTATTGCCGGTAAAAAAATGTTCAACCTAGCCGGATATTGAACCGAAGATATAACCCATAATATATAAAAGCGTGTTGACCTCTTCACTACGGATATTATTAAACCACGAACATATTTTTTTCATTTCAATAATTTTCCCTCCATTTTCTAATACAGACGTAATGGCGAGTAAAATATACAAGCCACGATTAAACGCGAACTTTAAAAAAATGTATGTAATCCAATAGGAGGTAACCGGCCGTCAGAATTAACAGCAGGTATGATAACTAGGCCTTCATACACCTGGAGGCTGTCGTATGTTATATGTTTTGAAAATACGTTTGTTTTCATTCAGTAACCCGTGTGCCGTCGCGGAGGAAACTCGTGTGGGGAGGGGTGCTCATTTTTTCTCCAAGTTTTTCTTAGTTTTTCCTTGCGAAAATTAATCTCGTATATCTTATTCATATAATTTGTACAATGCTTATTTTTAAATCGCATGTGAACTATCAAGTGTTACAGTGAAATCAATAAAAAAAAAACAATAATTCTTTTCCATTTCTAACAAAGGTATAATTTACACACAGTAGGGGTAGTTTTTTTGTTTGAAAAATTCATTTAATATGCAAAATACATTTAGCTTAATTATGTTGAATATTTATTCAGGGTTTACGTTTGGATGTTTTCGAGTATATTTATATTTTATTAAATTATACTGTAGGCACTTTGTGGTAATATCTATCTATTTTTGACTTAAGTTTTACTTGGTAAAATTGGTATTTTTTATATTATATACGAGAAGCACTTTAATTAATCGATAATCATATTAGACATATATATATATATAAAGCAAATAGATTAATTCATAATGGGTTGTAATATGAACATAAGCTTGATTTATACATAAGCACACTGACAACATGATATCAAAAAATATATATTTAAATAAAAACTAATCTTCTAAGAATTAATGAAAAAAAATTACAATTTTGTAGGAAATAACAACAGAAATCAAAGACGTTTTTTAAAACTTGTGTTGGGATTGTTTGGACATGTAGTGCGGAAAGAACGGTAAAACAAAATTATGAGGCGAATGTAGTTGAAAATAGAAGCAGACAAACACCGAGGAAAACTTGGCATGATCAAGTATGTCAAATACTTGACATACTTGGTCAAGATGGGTTCTTAGGTCAGGAGTCGGAATAATCGGTGGGTATTTACGAGGAGATGCATAAACGTGGAAGCGGCATGTTTGCAAAGAAAGACAGGTGTGGCGTTCTATTATCTTTGCCTATATCTGCGGGGAGGTGGCATTATGATTAGTTGGTTAGTTAGCTATAAAATGATATGTTGTTTTATTGATATCCTGAATTAAACACGGTTATTGGATAAAATTCTACTTTTATCTACATATACGAGTATATGATAATATGTAACTAAAAATAGAATTCAATCCAATAACCGTGTTTAGTTTTGTATACAACAATTCAAAATGGAATTCTACCAACTGTCTGCAGTTACAATAAATAAAATGTTTTTTTGTCCTGCGTTGTGCAGTATTTTGGTGTATTCAGTATTGGGTTCGATTTCCGACAGGGTAAAGATATCTTTTTATAATTAAAATGTAACTTTGTTCTAAAATCACTAAAAGTTACATTTTAATGATAAAATGGGAAATCACAATGTAAGTGTTTCACATATAAATTACATATTTTTTACATTTATTTATAATCATTAGATAATTCAATTTAATTTAATAATATGTAATTGGACTGAAAGAACAATCAGGACGAAACCGTCATGTAATTACCATTTATATTATTATACTAATTCATAATAATTAATTATTATATTAATTCAGTATACTGTATTCATGAAGACTGATTTTCAACATAACGGAATTCTTTCTGACGCATCCCTGTCACTCTATTGTCAGCTGAAGAGCTGCTTTAGAGGTGTATTATATATATGTATATATATATATGTATATATATATATATATATACATATATATATATATATATATATATATACATATATAAATATATATATATATATATATATATATATATATATATATATATATATATATATATATATATATATATATATATATATATATATATATATATATGTATAAATATAACACACGTAATAATAATAATGGTGCATAGGGCACTGCATCATATAAACGCAGTGTTATCTTGATCGTTAACACATATGACACCAGTCCAGGGTAATATTGAATAAATGTTAGAGTGAATATATTTCAAGTATTTAATGTGCCAAGAAACCGTGTTTAAATAGAGGATGTTTGTGTTTAAAAAATGCAAACGTTAACATTTATATGTTAACTCCAACGTCCGATATAAAATGCAGGTTAACCTAATACAACCAGTTTGCTGTGTGTTATATTCATATGCGGATATATGTATTATATATGAAATGTTTATTAATTATTTGAATGTGGGTCAATCCACCAAAAACGCATCATTTGTATTCTGAAAACTTAGTATTTCTGATAAAATTTCTTCATCTTCAAACCTTCACCTGCAACCGATGGTGCATAGGGCACTGCATCATATAAACGCAATGTTATCTTGATCGTTAACACACAAAGAAAGGGCAGCCCTCTCCTTAAGCACCTGTCCAGGATAATATTGAATAAATATTAGAGTGAAAAAATTACTTATATTTATTTGACCCAGGGGGTACTGGGAATCGAACCCGGGACCCCCAATACGGTAGCTGAACGTGCTGACCATTACACTAAGGAGGCGGACTAACATTTGACAACATTTTACGAAAAAAAAAGAAAAGCAAAACATTTTTCTTGAAATGCACCACTGTTATGTTAGACGTCATGTTGCCATTTATCTATTATACGTTTTTTGTTAGACTTTTTTCTTGGTACAAACTATACGTTTTTCCTTATTAAGTCTTGTTTATTTTTTACTTTTATTTTGCCCGTTTTAGTTAATTTACTGCGTTCCAAGAAATGACTTATTTACGATTTTTTTTCTTCATATAATATTTGTCATAAATATTGCGAAATATCAACCAATCTACTGGCGAAGGTTGATAAACATAACCAAAAAAAAAATTTAAAATCGGTTATCAAAACCATAAATGTTTTTATGATCATGGATTTTCTGTTAAGAAAAACACGCTCATATACTCGTATACAATGCTTTAAAAATGATAATTACATTTTGGCTTTAAAACACTATGTTACTCGTTTTTGGTTAACCCTTTGGCTACCAGGACTTTTGGGGTTACTATGCTAGAAATAGTAATAGATTTCAACGTAAATAATTAAAAAAGTAAAATGTATGGATCATTACAAATACTTTATGCCATTGTTTAAACAAATCGGTTTTTAAATTTCATCGTCATCTCGACGAAAATACCTCTCGAAGTTTAGTTAACTACTAAGTATGCAACCTTATATAAAAAATCAACTAACAAGAAAATGCTGCTTGCTTAATGTCTGCCTCCTTTTTACGCCGTGCCCACTGGGTTTTTTTTTCTTTATATTTACAGTTGCTATAATTTAGTAAGTAATATAGTGTAATGGTCAGCACGCTCGGCTACCGTACTAGATAATTTAATATAATTCACGAGTGAAAATTCTAAGCAAAAACCCTTGCTATCTCGTTCAGTAAGTGGCTTGATATTTATTTTGAATACATTTTATTATATTCTTAAACTTTAAAAACTATCTCATGAAAAATCAAAGGAGTGAGCGATGTGTTAAAAAATGATGCAAAATGCATTGAATATATTTGAACATATTTTAATTAATAGAAGAATTTACCACGTTAAACTCAAATTAAAAATAATCATTTTTAATTGATGTTTTACTTAGTAAATACCACTATTTCGGAAATAGTGGTATTTACTAAGTAAAACATTAATTAAAAATGGATAGATTTTACCACAAAGTGACTGCCAAATCAATTAATGAAATTAAAAATAATCAACTATCTTACATTTACACCTTTAAACTTTACATTTTTTCTAGATAAACCCTCTGTCTTTTAAACCGAACTCCCTGCAATGTGATTTCCTGATCTCAGTATTACAGTATCGGAATTGAAGCATCTCTTGACACACTTTTTACCAACAATATTATAACACGAGAGATTCATACTATTCTAAGCTTAATGTCCTCGACCTTTTCACTCAATATTGCATCCCAACCCATACTTTAGTATCGCTTCAAAGCCTCTGCGTACGGTGCCGGTGGGATCGCGGTCATCCGATATTCATCATAACCTTGCACTCTCATCAATATCTAACATTACAGATTTAAGGCCCAATATACGATAAATTGCAACTTCATTTTCTCTACACCCAGGTCACATTTGACGTAATTAAGTTCAATATAATTAAGTTAATGATTGCAGTCGAAATGCGATCCCTCAGACGAATGTGTGGCAAAACTATGTTTGATAGATGTTCGAAGGATGGAATAAGGAAAGAATGTGAGGCTGAGATAAGCATTATCGATAAAATTAAGAAAGGTGTGTTGAGATGGTTTGGACATGTGGAGCGTATGAGTGAAGAAAGAACGGTTAAACAAATTTATGAGGCGAATGTAGTTGGAAAAAGAAGCAGAGGACGACCGAGGAAAACTTGGCACAGGTATGTCATTTACTTGAAAGCGGCCGGGTCAGGAGTCGTAATAATCGTCGGGTATGTATGAGGAGATGCATGAATGTAGAAGAGGCAAAGAATGTTTGCAAGGACAGAGTGGTGTGGCGTTCGATTCTCTCTGCCTACCCCTGCGGGGAAGCGGCGTGATGGTTAGTTAGTTAGTTAGTTAGTTATAATTAAGTTTTTTATATGTTCTAAAAAAAAAGAGAAATTCCATTGTATGTATATATATATATATATATATATATATATATATATATATATATATATATATATATTTATGTATATATATATATATATATATATATATATATATATATATATATATATATATATATATATATATATATATATATATATATATATATATATATATATGTTTTTTAAATGAGCGTGAAGAGATGTCCAGCCCTCAGCGTGCCGAACGCGTTATAAATTGAACGCTCTAGATCTCGGCCTTAAAGAATAGATTTAAACAATTTATTTTTTTGGTAAATAAAATTACATATTTGTTCCTCCTGTATATAATTTATGTTATAGCTTTATGAGGTATAGCTTTCCATTAATGGTGGCAATACTTTTCTTATAATAAGTAAAATACTATTAATAAAAAATAAAAATCTTTTCGCGTTTTGCGTATGAAAAAAGGTGCGTCATATGATTTTAAGTTAATATTTTAAATATTCCAACATGAATAAATATTATCCTGTCTTCCTTTACTCGGCATAATAAGGACATGTCCTTAAAACACAATTATTTTTTTTAAATTTTACATACATTAGAATATCGTAATATTAGAATACGAATTTCATTATTACCATAAGATTTATTTTTTATTACGGTGGTATTGAAATAAGATTTTTACGAACGAATCTTAAAATTTGTGTGATAATTTCCTGGTTGAAGGTTTATTCGAATATTGGTAATACGCATAAAAAAATCTCAACTTCTTAAGGAGATATTCGCTAACACAGAATTCATTCCACCGGAGACCGCCGGCAAGGTCACATGTCTGCTCACGCCCGATTTTTAAAAAATAATATATTGGATTTTTTTTTTAATACATAGAGAAAATATTTCATTAGTTTTATTATAAACTCCTTGCCTTTCAACAACTGTTTTCTTTTCTGAACTACATAATTATTTCAAAAGAAAAACTTTTTTTAAATGCAAAAAAAATATTTTTATTCATCTTCAAACCCTTATCCGCACCCCAATGGTGCATAGGGCACTGCATCATATAAACGCAGTGTTATCTTGATCGTGTTTACAAACACATGAAGGAAAGGTGATCAGCCCTCCGCTTCAGGTACCAGTCCAGGGTAATGTTGAATAAATATAACAGTGAAAAAATCAATTAAATTTATTTAACCCCCCCTGGGAATCGAACCCGGGACCTCCAGAACGGTAGCCGAGTATGCTGACCATTACACTACGGAGGCGGTAATGGTCAGCATACTCAAAGCATATTAAAAAATATCAATAACGTCAAATGTTTTCTGGATCTAGAGAAAATTATTAAGTTGTGACTTAACGAATACTGGGCCTTAAATGAATATATTATTTGTCAAGTTATCGATTTATACGTCAAATTAATTATCATCCCTCGTACTAAAGTTGGAATTAAATATTAATAGATGCTAATGAAAAGTGAATACAATATTTTGGCTCAACGATTTTTAGAAGCTGATATTCCTTCATATAACATCATCGATTGGTAAAGATTTTTTATTAAAGTCGTAATATTTCTTTAGTTATTATTTCTTTAACCATCGGGTTGTGGTCCCGTGGTTAGTGTCGCGGACTCTTAAGTCAGAGTTTCTCGGTTCAAACCCACTCTACTACAATTTTATACCTATTTCTAATAATGAGCCGCTTAGACATACAGAAATAAATGAAATATTTTTGTAAATAATAAAAAAAACACATCTATTTCTCTCTTTAAAAATTAAAAATTAATATTGAATGTATACAAAAATTATAGATTTTTCACAGTAGTTTAATAGAAAGATCGTTTGTTGGACAAATACGTATTTACGTATTTCAAAGATTTTTTTCCTTTCTGAATTGTGAATTTGTATTGTAATATTTTTCTATATTTATAGCATTTACTTTGTGGTTATTAATTTTTACATTTTCATCTTGTTTTACAAAAATGATAATTATATTCGTCAAATACCAATAAACATGTACTATTTTTTTTTATTATGTGTGCAAGCACGTCCAAACCCTAGCGCGGTCGTTCGCGTTTCGACTTGGAAGATTTGAGATATCAGCCTTAAATATAACATATCGTCAAAAGTGCACTGCCCAAATATTATTGTTAAAAAATATATATATATTTCTGAATAATTTACTACACCTTATTTTCAATAGACTAATGAGCGATTTTATCCGAAATATCCAAGTAACCATTATATAATACAATAGATAATAGTTATGTACAATAAAACCTAGATATAACGAGCTAATTGGGGGGAGCGGGTGTCCGTTAAAGCCAAAAGTCTGTTATATAAAATTAGGATTAAAAAAATAAAAAATAAAATTGGAAACGATAAATATTATTTAGATATAAGTATGTAAATAAACAATTTGTTTTGCACAAACAATATTCCATTTATTGTCTTCGTCGTAAAATGACGTTGCTGTTTGATATCGACGCGCTTGCTTCCGGTAATCCTGCTTTGAAAACGGAATCAAGTTTTGTTTGCACTTTTGAAGTTTGCTGTCTTTTTTTAAATAATAATCAACTCTTTAAAATTACGAAAATGCGTATAATATGAACTTCGTTATCTAACGAATAATCAATCATTCGACCGGATTTTTTGTTCGTTTTATCCGAAGTTCGTTAAATAGTGGTCCGTTATCTTATGTTAATAAGTCATTTATTGTAATATAGTAAAATAGTAATTATTGTTTTGGCATTTACTTTGTGGTAAGACATGATTAAAATACCTATAAATAAAACAAAATCCGTAGATGAAATGTTTTACATTCAAACCCGCTGATGGAAGCATCTGTAGCTTCTGAAACGGTATAAAGTCGGTAAAAATATAATATTAAGTGTTAAAAATCAATTGTTTTACAGCATTTTGAGTGTGTCCAAATACTTGTTCACAAATCTGGATTATCACTTATGATCATTTAGCGTGTACTGCTGAGAAACGATATATTGACTCTTCGTCGATATACCGACGATTTTCGGCGGCAAAATACTGACGAAAAAAAAATTGTTGTAAAAACCCTTTTCATCCTCCTTCAATCCACTTAATTTTAAATGAACCTTATTGCAAATAACTTAAGCATACTTTAAAGAAAAAAATCTCGAAGTTAAACGGTTAAATGATGATCACTTAAACCAGCCCATGACGGTCGTAAGCCCCGTAAATGCCTAGACGTCCATATTCTTCTTCATGTATAATGTGATGCCAAAAAAATAAGTGTTTTATTTATAATTTAATGAGGTCCGTTATATCGCGGTTTTACTGTAATGTAATTTTTAAGGGAATTTAACAATGACTAAATAATAACCGCCATTATTCGGAACCAAATAATTATTATAATGGACCCCGCCAATTATTTTGCGACACGTGTATCCAAAAAAATACAATTGTTGAGTGAGTAATCAGACGAAATTGCGATTACGCAAGTGTACAAATGTCACCGGTAATGATGGATGATTGTCGGTGCAAGCACTTAGCTAATATTGAAATTAGAGATGGGTCCACACAGCGTATAGTGCTACAATGTAGCACTGGGTTCTGTTACCAGCGCACCTTTACGCTACACACATTTTTGTATGACTGAACACGACCTTTGTTGTAGGGTTTGAGATTTTTTTAGATAGGTTTTGTATTTATGATTTACCTTGCTTATTATATATAAGGTTTATAGATCAATTAGTGGATTTTTGTTTACATATTCTAGCTAACAACGTGTTAAACACGTTTGAATCTGTATTGTATATATTTTGGAAGCTAAGATGGTAGTGTAGAAAATTGAATATTTGTCGTTAAACACTGCATTGCCTATATTGAACCCAATAAAGTAAGTAAAAAGGAAGTATTTTATACGTATTATAAATATTAATATCTCAACATACATGAAGAATACTATGGAAGTCTGGGTATTTAAAAGTATGTGACGTTCACCATTCTGCCCATTATTAAGCTTCCATTTTTTAAAAAATGCAATATGCTTCATCTGAAGTTGAGATACCAATAACCCATTTATCAACCTAGTGGATTGTACGGCTGTCCAAATTTAAAACACAGTGAGGGACATTTTTTTGTAGTAGGTTTTTTTGCATTTATGGACTAAGTAGACTCTACTTAGTCCAAAAATGCAAAAAAAAAACTACTACAAAAAAATGTCCCTTACTGTGTTTTAAATTTGGACGGCCGTGTAGCGCTGCCAAGTGCCACCACTACATTGTAGGTACGAGTATATTAACCCGGAAAACGCTATTGACATCAGGATGGCCGTGAAAAGCAAAAATTTCACATGAAACTTTTGTTCCTGTTTACGTTTCATATTAAAACCTTTTGAACGGATAAATTATTATACATATTCAAAAAATTCAAACCAAATTTCTGTGAATTTTTAATACTTTTTTTCATTACTTGCTTCGAATCATATTAAATAACATATTTAATGATACATATAAGTACTATATCAAGGTTTTATCTATCTTTACAAGAATGTTAACAGATTTTTTTATACATTTTTAAATTAGTAATTTATATGTCAATTTAAAATGCCAATAAAACTTCCACGATCTTCTAAAATTTTACCTTAAACGACCAATTTGTCGGTATTTTAATTTAAACAAGGTACATCTATAGTCCTCTTCCATATTATAGAGGAACATAATGGTATTTTGATCACAGTAGAGAAAGGTTAAAATGGTCGTCAAAAATTTTATTTTCCAAACATCGATGAATCTGTGAATCCATGAATATGTGAATTAATCAGTTTGACAAAAAAAATCGGCGTAAAATGAATATAAATATAATGGACGATATAAGGTTAGACTTCGGGTCAATTCTTTTTTTTTTTTATTTATTTATTTCTTAAGTTAGCTTATATTAAAACTAATATAAACTATTATATACATTTACATCATCTTTATATATTTACATTTCCTTACAGTAACTTAGACATTTATTTTTAAATTCTTTCAGACATTTTTCGTTCTTCATACATTCAGGCATCTCATCATACATTTTTAAACCCTTATACATCAAGCAATTTTGCGACTCAGCTCTTTTCAATAATGGTAGTCTTATTTTATCCTTTTGTCTAGTAGCATATTCATGACAATTTTTGTTTAAGACAACTTTATCTTTAAAATATTTTGGTAATTTATCGTGAAAAAATTTATGTATAAATATCAACATATTAAATTTAAGTCTTCTTCTTACAGATAACCATTCTCTAAGAACAATCTAACATGTTTATTTAATACATACCCCTTTATATTCAAAATAAATTGTAAAAGCCTCGTTATTCCTTACATGTTCCGACCGATGAATCTCTAACATGCACCTGTAGCACCACATCTCAAACGCCTCAAGCCGCCCCCGTTTTGCCTGTCCGACATTCCACGTTTCGCTTCCATACAACAGCATAACGAACTGCAAATTCACTATTAGAATATCTATCATACATCGTTTTGTCGCACATTCTTCTGAGAGATCGCATTTCGACTACATTCAGTCTTCTTTCATCCTTCTTTTGCCAACTCCATGTTTCACTTCCATACTTAAGGGTTGGAAAGTTGTGTACTGCCAGTTTAGTTTATAAGATTTAAGACCTTGGTGGATATTGTGTATTGCATTATTGATCGATTTCAATTTAAAATACATATATCATCCGTTTCCTTTTGAAGTGTGCTCGTGACGGGATTCACACGTCCGATTTAGCAAGCCGGTTTTCAACTTTTGTTTTCATTTCATATCAAAGTTCGCGAATTTCGCCTTGGACCATAGAACACAACGAATTCATTGTTGCACGCACGACTTCTAAGAAATCCAAAACAATTATAATTCGCTTCAATTAGAATAGGTGTTCTAATAACAATGAAACAAAATACATTAAAAAAATATATACTATCGTTTTACAACATTTTGAGTGTGTCCAAATACTTGTTCACCAAATCAGGATTATCTCCAATTACAGGAGTTATTTTCATATTATTTTTTTACATTTCATCAAAGATGAAGAGAAGAATATGGAAGTCTGGGCATTTACGGGGCTAACGACCGTCATAGGCTGGTTTAAGTGATCACTTTACACACGTGTAACATTCGCCAATTCTATCCATTATTGACATCCACACTACTTATTATTACTACTTATTATTATTACATTATTACTTCCAAGAATTTGAGTAGTGCGGATGTCAATAATGGGTAGAATTTGTGAATGTTACACGTGTGTAAAGTGATCACTTAAACCAGCCTATGACGGTCGTCAGCCCCGTAAATGCCCAGACCTCCATATTCTTCTCTTCATCTTTGATTAAATGTAAAAAAATAATATTATCGTTTTGAAATTAAGTTATCGATGTCAAAAAAAGGGAAACATTGATAAGTGGAGGAACCCAGATTTGTGCACATGAATTTGGATATCCCCAAAACGTTGTGAATTCATTCAAACCCTCGTCCGCACCTGATGGTGCATAGGGCACTGCATCACACACACAGTGTTTTCTTGATCATTAAAATATGAAGGAAAGGTGATCAGCCCTCCGCCTCCCCCTTACGTTGTGAATATAAAGCAACTAATATATTATTTGTTAATATAATATATTAAGTGAAGTGGCTACCGTGCTGGAGGTCCCAGGTTCGATTCCCAAGGGCGTCAAAACAAATTTGGGTGATTTTCACTCTCATATTTATTTTATGTGACCCTGATCACCTTGTCTTCATGCAATTAACGATCAAGATAACACGGTATCTGACCGGCACCTTTATCTTTTTTTTCTTACAATATTTTATGTTGTTCATCCCTCTAGCGGACGAATTGAGAAAAAAGACTTACCGGTCTAAATACCTAAAGTTTGTGAGTTGTGTACTTCTAATATATCATACCAGTCGTTTGAGGATAAAACTATTCTATAGAAAATTTGCCCCAACTAAACATAAGGGTATACTCTCAAATATACAACACAATTCGCGACCGGCTAAGCGAGAAGCCACAAGTCTTGTAGCTTCACGCTATATTTTTATTTTTAAAATATATACTGAGAAAAAATAATTTCCTTCCCTTTAATGTAATTCCTTACCTTTCAATAACTGTTTTCTTTTCAAAACCGTATATTTATTTCGAAAAAAAACAATTACTCGTATTTAAATTTATATTTGAAGCACTAACTTTGTGCTTTTCCATTTTATAATTAAAATGTAACTTTGTTTTAAAATCACTTTAAATATTTTCCGCCTCCGTAGTGTAATGGTCAGCACGCTCGGCTACCATTCTGGAGGTCCCGGGTTCGATTCCCAGGGAGGGTCAAATAAATATAAGTGATTTTTTCACTGTAATATTTATTCAATATTACCCTGGACTGGTAACTGAAGCGGAGGGCTGATCACCTTTCCTTCATGTGTAAAACGATCAAGATAACACTGCGTTTATATGAAGCAGTGCCCTATGCACCACTGGGGTGCAGATAAGGGTTTTTTAAATAAATATTTTATTATAAATTAATTATTATGTCTACCGGTTTCGAAGCTTACGCTTCTTTATCAAGACTGATTTATACAAATTCAAATGTTACCTGTGTTTTACAAAAATTAAGTTGCGAGCTATCGAATATCCTGATCGGATATCGAATGGCCCTAAGGCCAGTTGAGGAATTAAATAAAATATCTTGAAAATTGTCGCTAGTAGGCGAACTCTCAAGTACAACCCATAATAATCCATAAAACCGTATGATTTAATTTTAATATAGCAAATTTATGGCGAAATGTGGTCATTTGCATTCGTATAATAAAATATTTCGTAATTTCTTTTATTTTCAAATTGTCCAAAACTTTGACAATGACACCAACATCCACAAATGTGAAGGATACAGGTAAATCAATTCCAAATTAATTTTATTATCCTTAATTGTGAAATTAGTCGTTTGGATGTGGTTATTAAGTGATTCAAGAATGTTTATGAGTTGAAAACAAAATAAATTTGTGTTATCCACGATTTAATCAATAATTTTCGATTTAACACGGAAGAAACCAAATACTTACTTAATACATTTCTTTTTTCTTACCATACATAAACAGTTTTACAAGTGCACTTAAGTAATTTATGAAAACCCCATAAAGTTTATATTTATCCAGGGCGTTTTTTTCATGTAACGCGATGGAACGGCGCGCAATTTTTTTTAAATTTCAAAATCAATTAGCCAAAAAAAAATTTGCGCTTACGTAATTACAATCTATATTTATATAATTTGTCAAAATTTTAGGAAAAGCTTCATATTTTATTTAAATGACATTTGAATGTATTTTTTTTAATTAAAATAAAAATAAAAATAAAATAAATATATATATATATATATATATATATATATATATATATATATATATATATATATATATATATATATATATATATATATATATATATATATATTTCTAAAGTACCAAGTATAAGAGGTGGGTATGATCCGTATCATTGGATCAGTTAATATGGATATGGAAGTCTGGGTATCTACAGGGCTTATGACCTGTCATATGCTGGTTAAATGGATTCACTTAACCAGCATATGACAGGTCATAAGCCCCGTAATACTCGGGCTTCCAGATTCATCTTCGTCTATAATGACATGTCAAAAACGTAAAAATAACTCTTGAATAGTGAAAACTAGATTTGTGAACAAGTATTTCGACACACTCAAAATAAAAATAAAATTTTATAGCTCCGTTTCTCAGTGAATCCATGAATCAGTCAGTCATCGATGATATTCACTTATAGTTCAATTAATCAAATCTGTGAATCAGTAAATATCGGGATTCGGAATTATTGTAAATGAACGGGTCGTGAAGACCTGGTTGCTTTCGATCGACCTACATCTACCTACCGCTCACGCATATGTGCACAGGTACACTACAGCCTATGAGAAAGGAACCATCCGAATTCAAAAAAGTCATTATGAAGCAAGCCAGAAGCACAGTTGATAATCGTTGTGGTCTACTTCCGCCAACATTACTTCATTCCATTAATTTCTAGTCATCAGACGTTTAAATTTGCACAATATGTGTGTGAGTACGCGTTTTTTTATAATTATGTATGTCGAATCGGCCATTATACAGGAAATATAATGTAATATTAGGTCTATTCTATAAAACTTTATTAATTTTCCACACAATCCATTATGCATCTATTTTATTTAAAAATTTCGACCTTTCCAATGAGTAAAACAACTTTCAATTTATTTACTAACTTTTACGCCGCATTGCCACAGGGGTTGGCAGAGAGAATAGAACGCCACACCAATCTAGCAATCTATTATCTTAACTAACTTACTTTTTGTCCGCCTCCGTAGTGTAATGGTCAGCACGCTCGGCTACCGTTCTGGAGGTCCCGGGTTCGATTCCCAAGGGGGGTAAAATAAATATAAGTGATTTTTTCACTGTCATATTTTATTCAATATTACCCTGGACTGGTACCTGAAGCGGAGGGCTGATTACCTTTCTTTCATGTGTAAACGATCAAGATAACACTGCGTTTATATGACGCAGTGCCCTATGCACCATTGGGGTGCGGATAAGGGTTTTATATATAATATATAACTTACTATCATGCAGCTTTACTCAGAGGTAGGCAGAGGGTATAGAACGCTACACCAATTTATCAATCACTTAATCTCCGATTAGTATTAGTGTGACAGATTACTGTCTTTGCAAACAACGTTCGCTTCTTCCACGTTCACGCATCTCCTCCATACATACCGATTTTTCCGATTCCCTCTCTCTCTCTCTCCCTCTCTTTCTTAAAACATACGCTTCGTTTGATGTGTTTCTGTGTTTTGGATGTATTTCTATGTGCGTTAAAATAAAGTGTGTTAATTGTGGTTTTTGTGCTTTGCTTGGATGCGCTTTCTTGTGTTATGTGAGAGTGATACTTATATGCATATGTAAGGATTGTTTTAGCGTGTAGTTGCTTGACTTTCATAAGTTGTTATTTGTTGAATATTTCCTCTGTGGGAACGTGTCTCGGAACATTAAGTATTATTTTCAATTTTGATTTTTGGGTAACAATAACAGTATTTGATAATGCATTCCTCGTACTACCCCAACAAATTATCCCATCCTATATAATGGACTGCCATGAAGCGTAGTCAATTTTTACTTGTTCTTTAGTATCTACGATGATGCGTATGGTTTTAAAGATGTAATTTTCCAGTTTCCAAATCATATTTGAAGTTTTCATCTATTTGTATTACTATGCATTTCATATTGTCTACTTTTGTATTGTAATGTTAATAATTTCGTTAATGATAATAAAAATTTCATTTATTGATTCGTCAGTCACATTGTGGTAATATGCGTTTTTAATCAAGTTTCACTTGGTAAATACCGCTATTTCTTAAAATCTATTTGTGACAAGTCGGCTGTCCAAATTTAACACACAGTAAGGGACATTTTTTTTGTAGTACGTTTTTTTTTGCATTTATGGACTAAGAAAACTCTACTTAATCCAAAAATGCAAAAAAACGTAATAGAAAAAAATGTCCCTTACTGTGTTTTAAATTTGGACAGCCGAAGTGTTTCGATGCATTCCGCATCATTTTCAAACACCGTATACTTCACTCACCAAACTCGGTGTTTGAAAATGATGCGGAATGTATCGAAACACGTAGATGTAAAGAAATAGTGGTATTTACCAAGTAAAACTTAAATTAAAAATGGATGATAAAAATATCTAAAGATTATAGGATCAGAACTATTGGAAAGTGTATTTACACCGTGCTTTAATAATTAAATAAAAAAAATGAATAAAGATAATAATTAATGAGATAATAATGAGATAATCGTCTGTATATTAATTTATTCACCTTTATACATTAATTAACCCCTGATGTAAAATTCTTCTAAAGTGCGTGACAATAATATTGGAAATTCCTTATATTTAATGTCATAACAATAATACGAAAAAATCCCATGGTATTTATTTATTGAATCATATAAGTAATTACAAATTATAGCAATGTGTTCTCATTGAGGTTTCCCGTGACGGGAGCATATTTTACAAAATTATAAAATTATAATGTAAGAAAATTGTCGGTGCTTAATATTACTTAAGTGCCTAGAATTGTACGAGTATAGCTATATAAGGACCCTCAGTCTATTTAATCTTCACAGTAGTTTGATAATGCCCTAACAAGGCGAAACAATTGCCACAAAATTTATTTGTGTGTTTTTAAAAATAAAAAGTATACAACTTAGTAGACCCTAAAAATCACTGTTTGATTTTAAATATAACATTTTGAGTGTGTCCAAATACTTGTTCACAAATCTGTATTATCTCCAATAAGGAGTTATGATAATCCAATCCAATATATTTCATAGTTTGATCAATACATATATCTAGATTAATAAAAACAGTAGGACGGTTGTCAATCATGGTTAGAATTGGTGAATGTTACACGTGTGTAAAATGATCACTTAACCAAGTTTTTGACGGTCGTAAGTCCTGTAAATGCCCAGACATCCACATTCTTCTTCATCTGTTAAGATGTCAAAAAATGCACTTTTATATTTAATTCCTTTTTAATGATATTAAAGATGTATGTACATATATAAACACGCGTATTCGAATGTAACGTTATGTCAAAATTTCAAAGCAGTCCGTGAATTAAAACACTCCTTATCATCCATTGTTCACTTTGTGTAATACCACTTTTATAAACACTTATTCGTGACTGGTTTTGGAAAATCATTCATATAAAATTTTGAAAGAGAGAAAGAAGACAAATGAATACAATGGGAATATTTTTAAAAGTGAACTCGAAGTTAAATTTAGTTGGTTATTTATTATGGGGGTAAGTCTTTATTGTTTGCTTTACATATTTCTAATTTTCTATATTATCTAAACAAATACCAGTTTTATTTACACATAAAATTTCTATAAGTCGATTTATTAAAATTGTGATCTTCAGATATAAGGTGATTAGCGAATTCCGAAAAATTATTATTATTAAGGCACATTAGATGTTCTTTAACTCTGTTACTGAGCTAACGAGATGTTTTTCCTATGTAAAACGCTGGACCATTGGTATAACTTAATTTATAAACACCAGAATGATTCAATTTATCTTCTTCATCTTTAAAATTTAACAACAGTTTACCTATATTATTGTTTGTATAATAAAAGACTTACCCATAATAAATAACCAACAAAATTTATCTGAGTCCACTTTTAAAAATATTCCCATTTTGTTCATTTGTCTTCTTTCTCTCTTTCAAAAGATTATTTTCAGACAAATGTCAAATCGTAATAATTTTATTTTAATGACCCGATGATTGAATGATTTTCCGAAACCGGTAGTCAATAATAAGTATTTATAAAAGTGGTATTACACAAAGTGAACAATGGATGATAAGGAGAATGTTTGATTACCATACACAAAGTTATCAATGCTTTTAAAATACAAAATATAATCGGTGAATTACTTATTGGATAAAAGACGCAGATTTTATAACAACTATTGCAATAAATTGCATAGTAATGAAAGTTCTTTTAACCAAAAGAGGTTATGTGTTTTGTTTGATGCGTTTCTGCGTTATGGATCCCTTACGTCACCATAAAGTGTGATAATTGTGATTTATATTCTTTGCTGGGAGGTGCTTTCTTGTATTAACAAGAAAGCACCTCCCAGCAAAGCACACAAATGACAATTAACGTTCTATATGATGAAGTACAAGATCCATAACACATCAAACAAAATCTAACACATACTATTTTTAATTGTTTTTCTTTCGCGGTTTCTTTTCTTTATTTTTTATTTCTTCATTATTGTAATTTTAATTTCATTTTATAAAAAAATGTTGTAAAACATATATGGCTGACTAAGTATTGCACCCACCACTTAGTCAAGCTGGAATAAAGAGTTTTTTTTTTTTTAATTTTTATCATACCTCTTTTGGTCATATAATTGTGAGAGTAATCCTTAAATGGATATTATTCATGTAATATATTCGTAATAAAACTCTAAACTTTTATTTTCATGCCGACTATTGCAGATTTAAGTTATTGTGTGTGCTCAAAATTAATTAAACAATTACACATTCAAAAGAAGTATTTAAGAAGAAATAACGCATTAATACGAAGGAAAAAATAATAAGTATTTCAGAATAAATAATACATTAATAGAAAGAAATATTCAGGATATCAGCGAAAAGCTTTAAAGGAGAGTACTTATTAAACTAAGACGAAATGGAGAAGACATCAAGATGGAAGCGCCACTTCCACACGTCCCAGTTCTCCCTCGACCATCCCGATCCGTCGCGGTTCGCCAGAGGCCCCTGGCACTCTGGCTCGGGGTCCATCCACTCCGCGTTCCTGGTCTACAGGATCGTCATGACTCTCCTGTTCCTCGCTGGGCTAACGTGGTCGGTGCAGGACCACTGGGACGCCGGCAAGTGGCTGATCTTCCTCACCAACTGGGGCTACCTGACCAGCACTGTGCACGCGATCGTGGCGACCTGGCTAGTCCTGCAGGCGTACAGGAGACAGAGGGCTTCCAACCCGGGAGATTCTACGTTTGGTAAGTAAATTATTTTTTTTTATAAGAAGTCTTACATCCCTTGTATCACTGCGACCATATCAGGTCTATCGTCACCCCCTCTGTATTATAGGTCACTCTTAAGACCTACGTGAGTCATGTAGCTCATGACCTGTCATTGTGTTAGGAGCTTCGCCTTCTCGGAGTCCAGTAGTGGCTCTCCAAGGATGTGACTTCGATTACCAGCGAGTACGTGGCAATTATAGAGAATGTGGATGGGTGTTTCGCTATCCATACAATCTGCAGACTGGGGAATCATGCAGTCCAATTTTCGACTGTGCTTCCTCAGTCTGCAGTACCGTGTAAGGATCCTTATTTGTTTCTTGTTAAGCTTCTGTGGTGAATTCCGCGAGTACCCCGTGATCACATCCTTCGCGTGTTTCACCCCTATGCTGTTGGACCAGATTCCAACTTAGTAACGTCTGCCTGCTCTGCCCAAATGAAGTTCTTAAACGGACAAATCACAATATTTGATACAACTGGATGGAGATAGGAAACAGGTGGTTAGACCAGTCTACATACTCAATTTGGATTGTTTAAATTTCCATGTAAAAATATCATAATTAGTATTGTTTTATAATTTATTAAAAAAAAATTACTACCCAACGAACATTATTTTAAATTCAGTTTAGTCTTATTCTTCCTGGCTCCATCCCAACAGTCTTCGTAGACTGTTGGAGTAAGCTCTCCTCGTCCTCAGGTTGTAGGTCCTTCTGTCATGGACAACCTAGGTCGTGCCTTTGAATCGTGTTTTCTTTCTCCCGCATCCATGAATTCTTTGATTTTCCTGTAGATGTCATTCGAGGAAGATTTGTATTTTTATAATACATACATCATAATATCACACTATATTAGTATAGCACGTTCAATATAGTGTAGTAACCATTTTGTACGAAAAGGTTTTTCAAAGTTTTTCTTCAACTATAAACATAATCTATCGTATCATCTTATCAACGCGATTGCTAATTATTGTTTGAATGAATAAACAGCTGATATTAGTCTACGGCCTTATATTTTTCCGTAGTGCGTCTAAAGTATTTATCTAGGAGACGTTTGACTAATCTAACTGAACGTGATGTTGCGTGTTTTCCGACTTGCCTCTTAATGACATGGTGAAGCAATTATTCCTAGTATTATATACATATCATGTAAATATACACGATTTTCTATAATACCTGATATTTAAATATTACATATTCAATTATTATTGTATTTTTATCACTAATACACACTGACCGCCATATTACATTGGTATTCAATGCCACGACCGTGACAAGTACATAATGTATTGTTATAATTTAATTCAAATATATATATTTTTATTTAAGAATTTAGCAGATCGGTAACATCAAGTTATACACACGAGTATTACAAAACAAGTGCTTATAGTGAACAATATTAGTGATCTCAGCGCTCACAGTCTTGAGTTGAATATTCAAAATTCCCATATTCATCGTTAACCAATTTGGATGAACGATAAATACAGGAACTTTGTTTAGAGTGTTTGTTCTACTCATGGAAAGGGCTAAAGAGTCAGTTGGCCCGGTGATTTGACTGTGAACTCTTATATTTTGAATATTGAAAGCATTAACTTTGTGGATCATAGATATATTATTTTGAGAAATAAAAAGACTTTGTTTTTTGATCCACTAACATTTTTACTAAAAACCATCTAAATCCGCAACAACCTGTTGTCCTCTTCAGGGTTTATTTAATAAAATAAACCCTAAAGAGGACAACAGGTTGTTGCCGAAACTAGTTTTTTTATATAAAAATGTAAGTGGATCAAAAAACAAAGTCTATTTATTTCTCAAAATAATATAGGGAACTCTTATCTTAAATATAGATGTTCGACCAATTCCAACGAGTCAATAAAATACAAAAAGTATGGTAGCCAAATGTGCTAAACACTGCACTACGGAGATTGATAAAAATTGCGAAAATCGATGGCACAATGATGAAGTCGTAGACGAGTGACATAACAAGGTTGCGTTTTTTACCGATTTTCGTTATATTAATCAGTAGTTTAACGCCATTCAGGAATTCCGCTAATATAACGATATGATATTATGTTATAAACGCGTGGGTCAATGTTTTCTGAAGTAGGCTAACTGTGAAATTATTCATTTCGTGACGTAACGACTTTTGGCCACTCGATTCACTTTCGGCGAACACGTTCGTGGCGGATTTTTTCCTGCGAACTCGCGGTGATAACATTGACTGAGGGGATTTTCTTACAATAACGATTAAAGCGATTTACGAATTGTTTTGTGAATTTAAATTCTATCCGTGCTTTATTCAAGGTTTACCTCGACAAATCCCTGAAAGTCGAATATTTTTAGACAGTCTAAACATGATCCAAGACTATCTTGGAGACCGGACTTCACTGAGTCTAAAGAATGGAGATTGAATGACGCTATATAAATTATCCAATTTTTTTTTTAATATACTTTATTACTTTGTTATACTGTGTTTAAGTTTATTTTATATTTTTATTTTTATATTTTTTCTCATTCATGGTTTAACATATTATCTGGATCGCTAATGAATCACTAATATTAATATTGTTAGTTTGTTCAATATCTTAAACTTCCTAAAGTTTTTCTTCGATTATATTTAAATTTAATACGCTCGTATTTTCAATATATGCGTTTTCCTGTGAATAGGTAAAAACATTTTTCAATTGGTTTTTTCCGCCATGGCAGCGCCATCTGTTAAAAGTAACAGCAACACACGATGGTCAAGGCCGTCAGCGCATTTCTTAATAGCTGCTAAAATATCGTACACCTACGAGCATTACGAATTTAAACAAATGGATCAGAAAACTTTTCGTTCTCATTTCTTTCTTTTCCATTTATCAGTATTGAGGTACGGCAGCGTATGGTTGGGTCCAGCCAGCAAATAAATGAAAAATATCAAAATAAAATAGCCTGTCCAAGGTTTTATAATTGCAGTAATGAAAATAATTGAGTTCTTGTCGAATCCAAGACCTCGTGCTTTGTAGCCGAACGTGCACACTAAACCACCGCACGATAAAAAAATAAAACCTTTAATGAATAAACAATCATACATAATTATATAATTCGGTATTTTTAAATAAGAAGAATCAAATTTTGCCTCCTTGACCCTTTGAAGTCTTAAACATCTCAGCCTCGTTCGTCAATTTAAGGTATGCCATTGTCCATCCATCTACCACGAATCAAGGTTCACCATGTATGTGTGGTTCATCGGAAACTCATTACTGAACGTGACAAGAACTCAAGATGATAGCCTCAAACGACTTACTATCTTTTATCGATTCTATAATGTATTCTCCATAACAAAATAATAACCCGTATTCTTAAATCCCGTTAAAATTTGACCTTGCAAGGATAAGTGTGAAAACGTTATATCGCTAATATAGTAAATAACCATCGCTCCATATCTTATGTGCTTAAAATCAATACAAACACAGCCCAGTATCGTCACACTTTGTGAATTTTTCAAAGAAAATACGAAGAAATTTGGAGTTTGTTTTCAAACATAAAATTGAAAATAAAAAAAAATCACCCACATTTATTCTTTTGTACTTTTTTCCAACGGTCAAAAATCGGTTGAAAAAATTATTCTTCAAACCCTCATCCGTACCCGATGGTGCATAGGGCACTGCATCATATAAACCAAGTGTTATCTTGATCGTTAACACATGAAGAAAAGGGTATCAGCGCACCACTTCAGGTACCAGTCCAGGGTAATATGAGTGAATATGTGAGTGAAAAAATCAATTATATTTATTTGACCCACCC
Source organism: Brachycentrus maculatus (assembly GCF_059751285.1). NCBI lineage: Eukaryota > Metazoa > Arthropoda > Insecta > Trichoptera > Brachycentridae > Brachycentrus > Brachycentrus maculatus. The sequence goes on along the minus strand of NW_028280870.1, from coordinate 2,339,249 downwards.
CCCCATGGAAATCAAACCCGGGACCTTCAGTACGGTAGCTAAGCGTGCTGACCATTACACCACGGAGGCGGACAAAAAATACAAATTATCAATGCGGTTAAAAAGAAAGTTTCAGTTTAATTTTATAATGTTCATAAAATGTGCCGCAAAGTATCATCAAAAAACTTTAAAGAAAAATGAAATATCTACCAAAATACTACGTTCTAAATCTCTTAATTTACCTGACATACTGAATATTGAGCGTGTTGTCAACAAAATATATGCGCATTTCCCAATAGAAGTTTTGCGTTATGCGCTCCGTGAAGAATCGTTGTGTTTGCGACGATCTTGTGAGATTGTCAAAAGGTGAGGTAGTGGTGTTACGTCATACGAAGATTATGCCAAAATGCAAATTTCCTCACCTCAGCATGCAGGAAGCAGTAAGGAAAGTAGCCCGAATTCAATTATTCTTTTCTTCAAGTCTTGTGGGTCAAATGTGGGTCAATCCACGAAAAAACGCATTATATCTCTTAAAAATTTATTGATCACTTTTGATGTAACGAACAAATGTATATGTTATGTTATTCATCTTCGATCTATCGTGCCATTAATATGTCATTTGCTAGATTTTTTTCTTGGTATAAACTACACGTAGAATAAAATAACAACTACTTATATACCTTTTTCCACATGAATTTTATTTTACCAGCAACCGAGTTTCGTAGTAACCGACATCATCAGACTGGTGTGAGGCTACACAAAATTCTGTGTTATATACACAACAAGACAGGAGTTTAAAACCATAATTTTATGTAATGTTTCCTTTCAAAATGAATTTAAATTGAATGAGTTTAAGTATTGTATTATAATAATAATTACATGTAAGTTATGGTAAAGGTTTTAGGCATGATTTGATATAATTATATGTAATAAATGGATTTTGTATGTGAATTTAAATAATATATGTAAAGTTAATTCTGGAAATGTTGGTTGAAGACCTCTTCTACTGCTCATTAGTATGGGGGAGTCCTGTATTCTCTGAAACAACAAAATTTTCGGCACAACTATACGTTTTACCTTATTCAGTCATATTTAACCTTTCCCGTACCAAACATCCAAAAATTACACGTGATTTAAGCGGGGTACCAAAAGACCCCTTTTCTCATTTGTATGGAAATCGTTACTCGCTGCGAGCTGAGTCACAGATCCTACGTCCTTTCCGACGCGCAGCCAAGCGCCGACTAAGCGAGAGCGAGACGTCGAAAATTAACCTGCTGATAAATAAATACATAGAACTCGCGGTACCAACTTAAATAATATTTTGAAACATTTAACAATTTGAAATTATTATTATAAAAATGGGAAAATTTTCTTCAATATTATTGTTTAGATTACAAAAAATATAGATTAAGTAGCTTTTACAATATTTAAGTTATCGAATTAAAATTCACATATCGTAGTCGTACAGGAGAAAGTGACCAACTGACAATACGTAAAATGTTCAGGAGGGGTATTTAAGTCACTTTTGCTCGTCAACAAAACAAACATCAATGCAGTTAGTCATTTTTAAGAAGTCAATATATTATACTTCCAAGATTAAAATCCTCTGGGAAAATTTTCAGGGCAATATTAAGCTAGTGAGATATCTAATAGTTCATCATCACGTTTTTGTAAACAAATGCACTTGGTCACTTTCTCCTGTATGACTACGATATAATTCCTAACTTCAGCATTCTTCTTGTGTCCAGTATAACAAAGGCCTCACTTTTAGACGTCCACAGTTCTTTGTAGGACGCGACTCTCTTGCAGCGCAGGCCCGCCGCCTTCCTAATGTCATCGGACCATCTTGTCTGGGGCCTACCTACGCTTCTGCGACCTTAAAGCACCTTATCCATCTATCCTCAGATATACCTTCGTCCATCTATCTTCAGATATACGTCCCAAATTAAAATATGGGGGGTTTCGATCCCCCTGTTCGAGCCGGCTAGGTTAATAGTAAAAAAACCTTTCAAGTCTCAATGTTTCTGGTATTATAATGGAGGTCATCTCGAAAGTATACCATAGTTACAGTTAATAGAACAAGCCAATGGTGCCATCTCAGAAGACGGATACTTAATTAACGGATGTTTTAATAACAGACAGGCAGTGATGAAACTAGACAAACTTTAGAAGCAAAATATACAAATCATTCAGGTGTATTTTCAATACGTTCATTCTTCTCATATCACAATATCAACGTTTGTATCTTATCACGTTTATATATTGTACAAGGCAGCATCCTTCCACTAATCTCTGCCCAATACAGGGTGGCGCAAAAGATACGTTTTAGAGTGTTATTATGGATAAACCACACATTTGTGTATGAAAAACGCCTACGTGGTGTAATGGTTAGCGTGTTTAGCTACCGTGCTGGAGATCCTGGGTTCGATTCTAAGGGAAGGGTGAAAATAAATATTGGTGATTTTACACTCGAATTTTTATTTAATGAATCGCAGGAGTGATCACGTTGCCTTATTGTAAGTAAAAATCAAGATAACAGTGCGTCAATACGATGCAGTGCCGTATGCACCATTGGGTGCAAACAAGAGTTAGAAGGTTTATTTTATTCTTTGTATGTGTTCTAAATATGGGATAATTTTACATACTGGGAGACGGATGAAAACATGATTTTGAATTTTTATTCAGCGTATAATTTGACCAGTTATGTTATTCACAACAGTGTGTAAAGTCATCACTTAACTAGCCTATGACAGGTCATATGCCCTGTAAATACCCAGACTTCCATATTCTTCTTCATCTCTATGTTGAGATGCCAAAATATAAAAATAACTACTAAGTGAAGAAACCCAGATTTGTGAACAAGGATTTGGACACACCAAAAAAATTGATTCTTTTAGTTCTTGTATTACTCCTTTTAAGTTTTCTTTATTATTTCTTTTTTTCCGATTTTTTATTAAACAAATTTGAATTTTGATATGTTTCAAACTGTTTCGTTAGCTTTTTATGAAAGTCAAAACACTCCCCTTACTATGTACTTTAAGTTTGGCAATTAATAAAGTTGCCGCTTGAATGAAAAATACTACAAATATTGAAGACATTGCAAATATCTGTCTTTAAAAAATAACGTGTTACATTTTTAAAAAGTCTTTAAGATCATACATTGATACATACCAGGTTTCTATAACGCCACGTAATAACGTAACAATAGTTAGTATACATTTTATCATGCTTCGTGCTTTTATGCTTCACGGAGCAGAATCCAGGATATCTTCCAAACGACCCTGATTTCACTAAATCCGATGTTTAGATTGTCCTAGATATATGTTTTTAGCATAAATTATATTTAATCGTTTGCAGTACCTTTAATCGTACGTAAGGTAGGTACATTATGCAGTACACGACCCAGTTAATGCATAAATTGTAAGCATTTTAATCCCATAAAAAGTTTTCAGTAATTACGCAATACTTATTAAGCTATGTAAATCGAAGCAAATTGTTTACCTTTAGTTTAAAAATACCACATATATGTACTTATATGTATATTTTTATAGTTTAAAATAACTACAAAAATAGAGTTGAACTAAACTTAATTAATTTGTTTGTTTTCGATTTTTCATCATTTTTGATGAAGGTTTTTTTTATCGTTCTTTGTCTTTTTATGTCACATTTTGAAACTTATGGATTTATAGCAATTTTATCCTTGTTTATATAAGGATAAAAATGTACTTATACACCAGATTATTAATTTGTTTGATTTATTTTAAACTACAGCTAGATCCAATTACAGTGATATCATACATTCCTTATATGTATATATGTATATATACATATATATATATATATATATATATATATATATATATATATATATATATATATATATATATATATATATATATATATATATATATATATATATATATATATATATATATATATAAATACATAAAATAAATGGGATATTTTTTAATTCCTTACCATTGAATAACTTACTTTTTCAATACAAAAACAACAAAAAAAAATCTCACCAATACATGTCTCTAGTGAAGTTTGAAGTGATTCAAGAACGATGTTTCGAAATTGGATCATATCTATAGAAATTCCAAGAATTTGAGTAGTGTGGTTGTGTCAACAATGGGTAAAATTGGTGAATGTTACAAGTGTGTAAAGTGATCACTTAAACCAGCCTATAACGGTCGTCAGCTCCGTAAATGCCCAGACTTCCTTATTCTTCTTCATCTTGTATGAAATGTCAAAAAATAATATGAAAAAAATTCAATGAGGTTAAATGTTACCTAAGTTAAGGACAATTAAGTTGCGGGCTTTTTATTATCCCGCCTTACAGACGGTTGAACAGCATCAAGACCAAGGCAGTCTGGCATTGGCTATCCATTTATTATCCCACAGTTTTCCTTATCAGACAGGGATTTTATTTCTTTGCTTTGTGAATCGGCGTCATGTACGTCACAAAGGAAAAACATTAATCATTGAATTATTTAACACGACCGCATTATAACTCATTATAACGCATTATAATTTATTTTTTAAATATATACATACAAACGTCTTATGTTATGTGGGATTCTCCACGCATTTCCTATATAAACAGGAAAATTATAAATGGTTTACTCATTCCGTGTAACACGAAGCGTTTTGTGACGCAGTAAGGAGGCATTCGATCAAAAAGCAGAATATAATATAAACAATAATTTCATAATTTATAGAGCACATATTCATATAAATATATGTTCAATTAAAGAGAATATTTATGTACCGTAAATGGTTTTGCGAAAGAATGCGTTCGTATTTTTTTTTACTAAAAATTATCTCAATTAGCAAAAAAGACTGAATAGGTCGAAATGTAATCTTTTAGAGGAATATGTATATATGATAGAAGTTCGAATGGCGATGTAAGGAAAGAATGCAAGGCTGAGATAGGTATTATCGATAAAATTAACAAAGGTGTGTTGAGATGGTCTGTGCACGGGATTGAAATTAGTAAGACAAAATAACAGTAAAACGAATTTATTCTATCACTGTATCGTGTATGTATATACATACATACATACGTGAATCTCTTTTGCTCCACTCTCGTAGCATCGGAATTCATAACTTTCTTTCTCATTCTCTCTTATACTCACGTTATATTATTTTTCTGTAATGTTACGAATTGTGTCTATTAAAAGTGACGCGTCCTTGAAATTTCACTATCTATCCTCGTCCAACTATAAATTGTCGAATCGACGCCTAAGAAGTTTCACTTTCAGTTACTTTAAATAGTTACAAGCGAACATTTTACGCACAACATTTTGAGTGTGTCCAAATACTTGTTCACAATGTATTATGTCCAATTAGTAGTTATTTTTTTAAATTATTTTTTGATGAACATAGATGTCTCTAGTGAAGTCTAGTGAAGTCAAGCACTGTGTTTCGAGTTTGATCAATAAGATATCTAGAAATTTTAAGAATTTGAATAGTGTGGTTGTCAATCATGGGTAGAATTTGTGAATGTTAAACGTGTAAAGTGATCATTTAAACCAGCCTATGATGGTCGTAAACCCTGTACATGCCCAGACTTCCATATTCTTCTTCATCTATGTTGAGATGTCAAAAAATAATGTAACATTTTGATCAGTCGCGTCGAGTGGTTTGGCTGGTCTGGGTACCCAGAAAATAAAGCAAAAAATGCATCAGCCAAGGGCACCTTATTGCAACATAGTTAGCATGGGATCAATGACATTCGCGAATCGCATCGTGTACGTGACCTCGTCGGGAAGTTCACTTTTTATTACCCGTATTTATAAATACCGTAATATTCGACCTTATAACGAAAAGTCCTTGCAAAATTGGGTTTTGGCAGATCCTCACTCTTGTATCCTACCCTCGTCCAGTTAAAACTATCATTTATCTAATCACAAATGTGGGGCAAAACGTTGTATGATAAATGTTCGAACGGTGATATAAGGAGAGAATGCAAGGCTAAGATAAACATTATAGATTAAATGAATAAAGGTGTGTTGAGATGGTTTGGGTATGTAAATCGCGTGAGCGAAGAAAGGATAATTAAATAAATTTATGAGGCGAATGTGGTAACAGAAGAAAAAGAAGACCGAGGATTACTTGGCATGAGTCATCAAAATATTTCAAATACCTGACCTGACCACTTGGTCAAGTCAGCAGTCGGAATAATCTGCGTGTATGAGAAGATGTGTAAATGTGGAAAAGGTGAATATTGTATGCAAAGACAGATTGTTGTGGCGTTCTATTTTCTCTGCCTACCCCTGCGGGGATGCGGCGTGGTGGCTAGTTAGTTAGGTTCCCAAACTGGGCAATATCGCTGACTTGTGGGCGATTAATTCCCCATTTTGACAGTTGAAAAAACAAAAGAATCACTTCGTTTGCTTTGAATAATTTTTTTTTCCAAATTCAAAAGTTTGATGAACTCATAATATACCTACCCAGGTTAAGCGGTAAAGGTACCTACGCATATTTTCTTCTTCTTTTTAATGGCTTTCCACCCTTCTTGAGTGTTCTAGCCAGTGCCGAAACCTACGCACATTTAAATCTATTAAACAGGACACACAAAATTTAAATTTGGAACATAAACCTGAAAAATAAACAAAGTGAGATTTTTCTGTGGTTCCAAATGTCAAAATGGTGTAAGAAAACTGTCATGATGTGAAAATAGTTTTACGCTCATTCTATTCCAAGTGGTAAATAATAAATTTTGACATAACGAAAAACATTCAAAAAGCAACCCTGTTATCCAATATAATATATTGTATCGTATTACATACAAATTGTAACGTGTGTGGAATGGTAATTCGACCTGTGTTTGAAGTGCTTCATACTGCGTACTTCTCTTTTTATTCTCAAGGTTATTTGTCCGCAAAAGATGAGCATTGGTGAATAATTAAAATGGTAAATACCTATCAATATGTATCTTTGTACTTTGTATATATGTGTGTATCTATCTTTATATACTTAAACCAACAATCATTTACTGCTAATTCGTAAACATATACCTACGTCTATTTTACTAAAATTGTTAACAATTAAGATAACAAATTTATCCCTGTTATTTTTAAAAATACTGAATTTTTTCCACTATTTCAAAAGTTCATCTTTGATATTCCAAAATGATTTTACAATAACAAAATGCAACACCATACAACTCGAACATAAATGTTTGGGAACCAAATATTTCGAAACCCTCCCTTCAGATATAAAAAATAGAAGATATTAAAATTCTTTAAAACAGAGACAATTTAAAATTTAAAAATAAATACCTTGATAATTGCAACAACAAAAAAAAAAACACAAAATAATTATCCAAAAAAAGTCAAATCACAACGCGCTCGGCCGCGCTGAGGGCTGGACGTCATTTCACGCTCATTTTTATTAAATAATATTTTTTGAAATTTGAAAAAGAATATATTTTTTTAACTCCTTACCTTTCAAAAACACTTTTCTTATCAAAACCATATAGTTATTTCGAAGAAAAACTATTTTTTTTAATACAAAACCGGTGTTTTAAGAAGGAAGAAAACAATTACGTCAAATGTTACCCGAGTTTCGAGAAAATTAAGTTGTGATTTATCGTGTATTGGGCCTTAAGTTCATCACGGTACTGCGAGGAAGTGCCGTGATGGTTAGGTTAGTTTGGGTTAGTTAGATAAAACGATATTTTTTGGTTTAATATTGATAAAAAAATATATTACAAGTAAATCAATAATAAAAAAACGAGCAACTCTCAAACTGACGTTTATTATACAAAGGAAAGCAACATTGGAAATATCGTTAGACTTCGATTAGAATAACGATTCAAGACTGCGTTTACATTTATTTTACACATGAGATAGAGCGACGATAATTTAATACGTAGAAAAATAATATTTTAAACCATATGACGGTTGTATACAGATTTAATAAAATATAAATTAATTTCTTTTTTTGTGCTAACGACAAAAACCAACTGTTTTAAGTCACGTTTCTACGTTCAAACAAAATAAGCACAAAAAATAACGCAAATTATGAAATTGCGTCGACGGAATTACCCAGATTATTCTTAAAAGCCTAGGAAAAAGTTGAAAATATCTTCGAACAGAAAATTCTGACTGAAAAATTCTGAAAAACGGAAATAATTTTAATCGAAATCTCCCTGCCCCCCGAAATCCCACAGAAAATATTTCATATTATTTTTTGACATCTCATCAAAGATGAAGAAGAATATCGAAGTCTGGGCATTTACGGGGCTGACGACCGTCATAGACTGGTTTAAGTGATCACTTTACACACGTGTAACATTCACCAATTCTACCCATTATTGACAACCACACTACTCAAATTCTTGGAAGTTCTATATATATGAACCAATTTAGAAACCTTGTTCTTGAATCACTAGAACTTCACTAGAGACATCTATTGGTGAGATTTAAAGAATGTAAATTGGTTCATATATATATAGAACTTCCAAGAATTTGAGTAGTGTGGTTGTCAATAATGGGTAGAATTGGTGAATGTTACACGTGTGTAAAGTGATCACTTAAACCAGCCTATGACGGTCGTCAGCCCCATAAATGCTCAGACTTCCATATTCTTCTTCATCTTTGATGAGATGTCAAAAAATAATATGAAAATAACTCCTGTAATTGGAGATAATCCAGATTTTGTGAACAAGTATTTGGACACACTCAAAATGTTGTAGAAAATATTTCAATGGCCGTGTTTCTTATTTGTTTGTTTGCTATTGTTATCAAAATCCACCGCGATCTCGCGGAAATATTGCAACACAAATATTTTTATGGCGATATATTTTTTTCTTGTTGACCCTAAATATAATTTGTTTAAAAAAAATAATCTTTGTAAGTAAGATGTTATTTAATTAACGCCATCTGTTGAAATCTTTACGAATCATTAAAGAAAATTGTATACAAATCTTGAATAATTTTGAAAAAGGATCGATTATTCGAACCTCCATTATCCGATAGGTAAGAGTTTTTATTTTCATTTTCAGATCTAACTGATGATAACAAGCAGATGCCGATCGCCTACAAGGTATACTGGATCCTCTACAATGTGACTCTTCCACTGGCATTCTTCATCACCATTCTCTACTGGTCGATCCTGTACAAACGTAAGCAAAGCTCGCTCTTCTTAGAATCCCGTCATTTCGTCAGCTGAATGGCTGGCTTGTGCAATAGTTAGCAGATCCTCGCACAAGTTATTTATATCATAAATAATAACTGCTATTGACATCTCTACGTAAATAAAGAAGCATATGGAAATCTGGGTATTTACTGGGCTTATAACCTGTCACAGGCTGGAGGCGCGTTGAAGGAACCTGGGTGAGGACCTATCCCATATCGGATCTGTGTGTTAATTCATAAGGAACTTTTACAAATAAGGTATCATAACATACATGACAAAAAAAATAGTGGACATTCCTACCACAAACCAAGCTAGGACACAAAATGCCGAACCCTCTTCTAGAGGAATGGAAGGCTTTTTGTCCGCCTTCTCCTGAGGAGTTTTGTGTGGTTTCCTCCCAGCAATAAGCAAATCCTGAAAAGTTCCTGGTTGGCCCACAAAAGATTTTCCCCCTTTTTCCAACACAGATTAAAATAAAATGTTTTTTAGCTAGAAGAAACAAAATTCTACTCAATGACCTTGTACGTAATAATAATTGACACCTTCTTCTATATGTGAATTCTCAACACTATGGATGGTTGAGTCGAGTGAGTTTATTTTTATTTATTTATCAACCCATTTATTTGTGAATTATTTTACATAATAGAAGACGCCTGAAAACATGATTTTCAAATCTTCAATACATAAACCTTCTTCATCACCATACATCAAACGTTTTCAATCTTTTAGTCTCTCTCTTTCTTCTCCGTTTCTTCTTTTATCCGTCATTTCAAAGGGTTTACCCCATAACAAAAACAACATGATCTATTTTAAGTTTTTTCTTTGACTTGATTTGCTTTTTTCCAGCTAACGAAGACAAAGGAAGCACGGGTCCCTTTTTCCTGAACTTCATAATGCACGGTGCCAACAGTATCCTCTGCTTCGTGGAGCTGGTCGTGGGAGGTCCTCCTTCGAGGTTCCTGCACATCCTGCAGCCAATTCTATACGCCATGACGTACGTGTTATTCAACATCATCTACTGGGCAGCCGGAGGACTCGGCCCGTAAGTCACAAGTTCTCTATTAAAATTAATATTTAAAATATTTACAGTCTTATGGAACTGGCAAAGGAAGGATGAAAGCAGAGTGAACCCTGAAGAAATACGTTCCCTCAGACCATGGGTGGCCAACCCGCAGCGACCTTACGTGCGGCCCGCGGTCATGAATGACGAATATATTTTTAAACTAGTGATATTATAAATGTGATACACTGTTTGATACATCAACAAAATTTATGTGCTCAGAGCCAAGTTATGCATGTTGTTATAAAAACGATGAACTATGTATGTCCTTTTGCACACTCTTCAGCATTGTCAATTTAAGGCAACTTGAAAAATCTTGAAAACCAGTTAACGTATGCAATTCCAACTATTGAAATAAATACATAGCTTTAGAAAAATTAATTAAACGAAAAGAAATTAAAATCTTGCAATGAGTGGCCATTGATAAATGGGTTTTATTTAAAATAAAATTGGTGATATTGTCTGATTTATGTGTCTTAATAAATACATATTTTTCATGGTTAAAAATTTTCAAAATGTTTACTACTATACAGATAAATTTGTTGTTGGTTCAATGTGTGTTTCCATCTCAAATCTGATCGTAGTAATGTGTTTTTTTTTCGCAACTACCCTGGATTGTACTTTCTGATTACCTCGGCGTTCAAATTATTTATAATGCTTACAAAAATTAATAAGCATGAAATTCATTGTTATAATTTTTTTCTAATATCTGTATACGAAAATTTGTCCACTTGGGAAAATTTTTGGTTATCGATGCGGACCGGGGTGCAATTTGGGTTGGCCAGGCCTGCTTCAGACGAATGTGTTATTTGCAAAATCATTGTATAATCAAAAATGAAGATAAAAGAAAGGAATGTAAGGCTGAACTAGGGATAGTTGAAAAGATTAAGAAGAGTTCTTTATGGTGGTATGGACATGTGGAGTGAATGGATAACGAGCTTTTTTAATCCAACATAGATGGCTGTTGTGAACATGAGTTCATCGGTAGATATGATAGTATACTGTGTCATGGGATTAATCATATCTAGGAGTTTTAGTAGTGTGATTATCAATCATGGGTAGAATTGACAGGTCATATGCCTGTAAATATCCATAATTCCACATTCTTATCCATCTATGTTGAGACGTCAAAAATGTAAAAATAACTCCCATGTGGAGAAAATCCAAATTTATGAAAAAGTACTTGGACACTCTCAAAATACTGTAAATAAAATAACTAGTCAAATTATATGCATTAAAAAAATATAAAAAACAAAAACGTATTTTCAGGCGTTCCTCAGTATGTGAATATAATCCAGGATTCGGACCTCACGTACAAATGAAAGAGCTCTGCTTAATAAAAAAAACTTGCCTCGTCCCATCATAGATGTCTCTCGTGAAGTCTACCGAGTTCAAGAACTGTGTATCGAGGCAATTCAATATATCTAGATGTTCCAAGAATTTGAATAGTTTGGTTGTCAATCATGGGTAGAATTGGTGAATGTTACACGTTTGTAAACATTCACCAATTCTACTCATAATTCTTCGTAAAAAAAAAGTAATTTCTGGCATTTTTCGGTATGTGAATACAATATAGATTTTCTTTTCACTTTAAAATTTTCTCAATATTACCCTGGACTGATACCTGAAGCGGAGGGCTGATCACCTTTCTTTCATGGTTAACGATCAAAATAACATTGTGTTTGTATGATGCAGTGCCCTTAGCACCATTGGGGTGCGGATAAGGGTTGGAAGAAATATGATAAAATTTAGCATCCATCAAATCACTCGCATAATAATGATTACCCAAATCTGCATGGAGCACTGCATCTTTTTGACGTGGCGTTATCTTTATCGTTTACTGCAAGAGAGAAAGGTGATTACCCATGCGCTTCTACCTTGTATATATTATTGTAATAAGCAAGATGAATAATAAATGCAACTCCCATCGAAAAAAGTACTGCGATTCTTGTACTAGTCCAGGGTGATATAAACTAAATACGAAGAGTTTGAAGAAGAATACCATATAATCCGGGATCGGGATCTCGCATTTGTATGCAAGGGTCTCTCCTTTACTTACTATGTTTACCCTTTCCAGCCGAGACAGGCCGTTCATCTACCCCGTGATGGACTGGGGAAAGAAGCCGGAGCTGGCCATCGGCATCGTGTTCGGGGGAGCCGGTCTCGTGGTGTTCTTGCACGTGTTGGTGTGCGCCGTGTCGGAGCTGAGGGCCGCGCTAGCACACAGACTGCACAAGCCCAGGGAGAGCAACATCGTCATATCGGCCCTCCCGGTCACCCTCGACACGGGCAACTTCAACAAGGGCTTCGTGCCTTGAGCGAATGGATCAGACCAACAAACAATTTATTAGTGTCTTTATATATAATGAACAATGTAATCGACTGTGAATGAATTATTGTATTGATTTTTATATGTGATAATAACTTAACTTAATATATATATTTATAATACTGTACAATAAAACGTCGATTAATTAGTCTTAAGGAGGATGCTGTTTGCTTTGAAACAGGTCGACATTATAATTAAGGTATGGATATGAGTTTTTTTAATGAATTACTAAGAAAGTTTATTTGGCTATGTAATCGGAGGGCGTGTATGATTAGATGTATGGACGTGAGGGGAGCTAAGAGTGTATGTCGTAACAGAAAAATGTGGCGTTCCGTCCTCTCTGCCTACTCCTAAATAGAAACTAAATGATAGTAGTAGTAGTTAGGGTATATATTTATATATATATATATATATATATATATATATATATATATATATATATATATATATATATATATATATATATATATATATATATAATATACATACGTAATTTTTAAATGGGTATGACATATATGCACATGGATGCAAAACGGTATTTTTAATTAACCTATTGTTTTCACATCGTCGCTAACTACATATAATATTTATGATATTTATAAGAAACACCCACCAATAAAAAATATTTATAAAATACTTAAAATATTCAATTAGTTTTTTATTTATCATACAAATAATAACATAAGTTTTTTTACTCACATTTCTTGGGGGACTACGTTTTATATAATTAAAAAAAACATCAGCTTGTCCACTTTTATTTTCTTTGACTAGTGACAATAATAAACAACTATACACTGTCAATCATGAAATGTCTAAATGATAGTGTCGGGTTATGGTCCCGTGGTTAGTGTCACAGACTCTTGAGCTAGAGTTTCTCGGCTCAAACTCACAATTTGATACTTATTTCTAATAATGACCATGATTTGATACCTATTTCTAAAAATATTTCATTAATTGATTCGGCAGTCACTTTGTGGTAAAATCTATCCATTTTTAATTAATGTTTTACTTTGTAAATACCACTATTTCTTAAAATCTACTGTGACATCTATGCGGAATGCATCGAAACACGGTCACAAATTACGGTGTTTGAAAATGATGCGGAATGCATCGAAACACGTGTCACAGTAGATTTTAAGAAATAGTGGTATTTACTAAGTAAAACATTAATTAAAAATAAAAATATTTCTTTGAGCCTAAGGGCTCACAGAAATAGTATTAAGTTGAAGTATTTTTGTAAATAATAAAAACACAAATATTTTTCTTTAACTTTAAAAAAACTATATATATATAAAAAAAAAAATATATATATATATATATATATATATATATATATATATATATATATATATATATATATATATATATATATATATATATATATATATATATATATATATATATATATATATATATATATATATATATATAAATGTATGTATATATATATATAAATGTATGTATATTTTTGTGTAGAATTATATATATATACCGTACGACAAAGTTAATAATTCTTTTAAAATACAACTCCTTACCTGATCCGGCTTATTCTGTCATCAATTTGTTTGCATGACATTATTCAACATGAACTGTGAAATGTCTCATAGAGTAGGTAGGTATGTTGAATTAGTACGATCGCTATGTGCCCACTAATTAATACAGCAATTAAAGGCCTGCCTTACCTTGAAATTCTCACCATAATGTATTTGGTTGGTTGGAAGATGTTGCTTCATAGCAATAAGCCCGTCAATGCATGTGCCTATTTAGCTATTTTTAATTTTAAATAAATAATACCGACGGTAATTGATATTTTTAGGTATTCATGAATTCGATGTACATAAATTAGAGGGTAGGTAAACTCACACAATGGAGTCTTGGTCCCAACCCTAAAATGCATGGAAGTGAATCATGGATAATACCTGTGGGAATAGATATTTTTAGGTATTTATAAATTAGAAGTACATAAATTAGAATAAAGCTTATCGGGGAGTACACAACGATGTCCTTGTTCCAACCCTAATCTATGTAAGTGAAGCATGGAGTTGGCAAAACCATGTATGATAAATTTTCCAATGGTGATATAAGGAAAGAATGCAAACCTGGGATAAGCATTATCGATAAAATTAAGAAAAGTGATGAGATGGTTTGGACATGTGGAACGAATGAGTGAGGAGAGAACGGTAAGAAATTTATGAATAGAATGTAGTTGGAAAAAGAAGCAGAGGAAGACTAAGGAAAACTTGGCATTATCAAGTATATCAGATACTTGAAAGCGGTCGGGTATATATGAGCATGTGCAAGAGGATGTGGAAGAGGCGAAGAATGTTTACAAAAACATAGTGGTATGGCGTTCTATTCTCTCTGCCCACCTGGCTTCGCGCTAGCAATAGATGATAGAAACATTATTATTATATATTTATTTAAAAGTAATATGGTTTTATAAAAAAAATATACATAAATAAACGACAATTGTTTTATTTAAATACATACATGCTATCTGTACACGTGTAAGTGAATGTTACACGTGTAAAAGTGATCACCAGCCTTTGACAGGTCGTAAGCCCTGTAAATGCCCAAACTTACATATTCTTCTTCATCTTTGTTGAGATATACAGTAACTTAAATTGTAAAATAGAAAACCTACTTACAATTAGGCAATAAAATTTATAAAACTAGCACTAAGTAGTAGTATTATAAGCTACAATAATAAAAATGAAAATGATATTTTCTGGCGTTTCTCATGTATGTGATTGTAATCCAGGATTCGGACCTCACATAATATAAGAGTTTCTGCTCAATAAAAAGCTTCTTTTCATCTCACCAATAGATGTCTCTAGTGAAGTTCTGGTGATTCACAAACAAAGTTTCTAAATTGGTTCATATTTATAGAACTTCCAAGAATTTGAGTAGTGTGGTTATCAATAATGGGTAAAATTGGCGAATGTTACACGTATATAAAGTGATCACTTAAACCAGCCTATGACGGTTGTCATCCCCGTAAATGCCCAGACTTCCATATTCTTCTTCATCTTTGATGAGATGTCAAAAAATAATACTAAGTAGGAACATGATAAGCCGTGGCTAGATTTTAGAGTCGCTCAGACGTAAGGTAATTCCAATGCCGGGCAGTTGGTGAACAGCGCCGACGATGTATGTACCGATTACGCATTCTAGACAACGCTCGATTGCGTATCTACCGAAAAGTAGATACCGGTAGATACGTAATACGTCAGTGATCCCCAACCCACGGGCCGCGGACCGCCACTGGTCCGTGAATCAAATGGATTATAAACTACGTTCGAGACAACACTTCTACCGTTTTTTTCTGGATTAAGGGCGTTTGTGCACTACACGGAATTTTACCGTCCGGCACTTCAGTTAGCATATAACACGCATGATTGGTTTGTGCTTTTGGGCGTTTGTGCACTACACGGAATTTTACCATCTGGCAAATAAAACGGATTATTGGCTTGGATCGGCTTGTGCTTTTGTCCATCTTTCTCCGGATCGATGCTCTTGATCGGTGTGTCGTAGTCGCTTTCATTTTTCAAAACCGGACTGCCGGACGGTAAAATTCCGTGTAGTGCACAAGCGCTATTTGACTACCAAAATCCTGGTTGGTTTAAGTGATGACTTTACACACGTATAAAATTTTCACCAATTCTACTTATTATTGACAACCACACTACTCAAATTCTTGGAAGTTCTACATATATGAACAAATTTCGAAACATTGTTCTTGAATCACTAGAACTTCACTAGAGACGTCTATTAATGATATGAAAAAAAGTTTTTTATTGAGCAGAAACTCTTATTTTAGTATGTGAGGTCCAAATCCTGGATTATAATCACATACATGAGAAACGCCAGAAAATACCAGTTTCCAGCCAGCCCATGACGGTCGTCAGCCTCGTAAATGTCCAGACTTCCATATTCTTCTTCATCTTTGATTAGATTTTAATATATATATATATATATATATGTATATATATTTATATATATATATATATATATATATATATATATATATATATATATATATATATATATATATATAAATATATATATATATATATATATATATATATATATATATATATATATATAATATATATATATATATATATATATATATATATATATATATATATATATATATATATATATATATATATATATATATATATATATATATTAAATCACTTTATTCTTTTTTGTGTAGGTACCTAAGTGTATTTTATTTTAAAGTCATGTTTACATACAGTTAAATAAAAATGAATTAATCAAAACAATACAAACAATCAACGTGTCCCCTCAGCGGGCCGCGGTGAAATCATCAAAGGTTGACCTGTACGCGTTGATAAAAAGGTTGGGGACCACTGCTACACGTATCTACCGGTATCGAGTAGGTGTCCCAAGTGTTGATAGCACTATTTGAAACACACTAGTTTCCCGTCAGTCGGTCGATGAAGGCGGTTGTGGTGGTGACGACTGTTGGAGTCGAGTCGAGGTGTTCTAAGCGCGCTTTCAGTTTTCTAAGTGAATTGTGAAAGTAAACAAAAAATCCAATTACTTTACATAACGAAAAATCATGGCGTTTTAATCGCTCTAAAAATATTCTATTTAAAACATAGTTATCAGTGAACTAGCCAACTGTATACTAAAAGCATTGTTAACTTTGTGGTATGGTAATATAACGCAACTAAATTATAAATATGTAAAGCAATTACTCATAATAAATATAAACTCATGCCTCTAGCGAGAAAACGAATGTTTTTGCCTAGAATTTTCACTCATGAATTACATGAAATTATAGTAACTTAAATAAATGATCTGAAAAAATATTTTATGGAAAGATATATATGTAGCTATTGGTCACATTTTCTTATTTTGTTTTTACCTTATGTTTTTTTTTTCTTTTGTTATATATTCTCATTTTTTATATTTTCTCATTTGTTTATTTTAAATATGCTTCTTATGCCTTTTTATTATACCTGTTTATTGTTTTTATATTTTGCCATGTCTAGTTTTGGTATTTTTTTTTAAATTGTAACTTTATTTTTTGTGTTCCAATCTTGTTAACCTAAATTCCATGTCCCAAAATGAGAAATAAAAATAACTCATCCGGAATATTACATATCGCTCACTCCTTTCAAGAACGTCATAAATCAAAAATCGCCAATTTACAGTTGTGCGTGTTTTCGGAATGCCCAGAAAATGTACTATATCCCAGCAAAAGAGGCATATTTTTAGCTTAATATTTACCCACTACAGGGCAAAAAGTGTTGTTTTTGGATTTTAAAGAAAAGGTATTGTTTAATTATTTTTTTAATATACTAAATATTTTTCAAATTGAGAAAAAACCTTCTGGTTCTACCTTAAAAGATTTGGTGCACAGTAAAAAGTTTAATAAGTGGCTTGATATTTATTTTGAATACATTGTATTATATTTTTAAACATTAAAAACGTTCTCCTGAAAAATAAAGTATTTTGATTTATGACGTTCTTGAAAGGAGTGAGCGATATGTATGACTATAATATGTTTTGAAAAAATAAAAAAAATTTAATAAATAATAATAAAAAACATAAAGAGTAAATCCACTCACGAGTAGGCATAGGCTATAAAACTTTAAATAGTTGAAGCCTAAGTAGGGTCACGATAAGCGGTGTTGCATAAGCCGCAGCTACATGTCCAGAGTCACTTGGACGTTGGGTAATATAAATAAAAACTCAATAATAAATAACCAATTTAATTCTAACTTCAAGTCCACTTTTTTCAAATAAAAACACAATTTTTTATTTAACATAAATAGAAGACCGTAGCAACTTTAGTCTACAGTTGACCTGATGATGGAATGGTTCTTCTGAAGCCGGTAGTCATGAAGTAGTGTTTTTAAGTGGTATTACACAAAGTGAAAGATGAATTATAAGGAGAGTGTTTTAAACTAACTGACTGACTATCCATATCATGCCGCTACACTGTAGGGGTAGGCAGAGAGAATAGAACGCCACACCAACCGTCTATCTTTGTAAACAAACTTCGCTAAGCGTCTCCCCACACATACCCGCCGATTATTCCAACTCCTGACCTGACCACTTTTAAGTATTTGAAATACTTGATCACACCTTGGTTTCCTCGGTCTTCTTCTGCTTCTATTTCCAACCACATTCACCTCATAAATTTGTTTTACCGTTCTTCACTCATTCTGTTGATATGCCCAAACCATCTCAACCATTCTCAATTGTATTTATTAACAGTTTTTCTTTAACTCGATGGCAGCGCCATCTGTTGAACGTAACAACAGCACGCAACGGTCATGGCGGACAGCTTGTTTCTTGACATTTATAATTTCTTTAGATTGTATCATAGATTTTTCATAGATTTCAAGGAATCTGAAGCTTTTTTTTTAATCACGAGTCAATCACGAGTAGAATCGTGAATGCTACAGGTGTGATCATTTAAATCAGCCTATAACGGGTGGTAAGCCCAAACATCCATTTTCTTCTTCATCTATGTTAAGATGACATAATGTCTAGGAACGTGAGCCATCAAACCGGTTATTGGCCAATCACTTGATGTAGGTCAAAGTGTAAACCTGTAACTTCAGTTATTAATACAAAGTCTCGCGTTCTCATAACCTCCTTGCCCGCAAGATGACCTAGCCCGAGGGCTTTTCGATAATGGCATTTAATTTGATTTATTAGGCTTGATTTCGCGAATCAAAGGTATTCAATTGAGACACATTGACCTTTGAATAAACCCAGACACAATTTATTGTTTCATCAATTGATTCGGCAGTCACTTCGTGGTAAAATCTATCCATTTTCAATTAATGTTTTACTCAGTAAATACCACTATTTCTTAAAATCTACTGTGACACGTGTTTCGATGCATTACGCATCATTTTCAAACACCGTGTTGTTTACAGATCATAGACCTGAAAGGGGTTGATTAGTCGGCTGTCCAATTTTAAAACACAGTAAGGGACATTTTTTTGTAGTACGTTTTTTTTGCATTTTTGGACTAAGTAGAATCTACTTAGTCCAAAAATTAAAAAAAAAACGTACTACAAAAAAATTGTCCCCTACTGTGTTTTGAGTTTGGACAGCCGTAGTACTTTAGGCGGACGGTTTCGGGAGTTTTTCCACTTTTCAATAACTACGTGGAATAACACGATCCTGAAACATCATCAAATCTCCGAAATTTAAGGAGGATTCTTGTTCTCAAACACCTCGGCTTTAGCCTATTTTGAATAACCACAAATTTAAATGTGACTATTGGTGTACTAAGAGTGTACTCTCAAATATACAATTCAGTACCGGACATCTTGCGCGATAAGCCACGCGTGTTGTTAGTGCACAATTTTTTTTTAAATATTTGAAATTGATTTTTTTTAGATTTTAAATTCAAACAATATTATTATCATTTTTGTTAACTCCTCGCCTTTCAATGACTCTTTTCTTTTCAAAACCATGTATTTATTTCGAAGAAAAACTTATTTTTTTAATACGAAAACTGTGTTTTTATTTAAAAAAAATGCCATTACGTTTAAATGTTACCTGGATTTAAAGACATTTGAGTTGCGGGCTATTGATAATCCCACCTTAAGTGTAGTTAACTATTTCCTTAGCTAGAATGGTTACTTATGCATTTCATAAGTTTGTAGCATATATCGACCCAATCGTGGTAAATTATTAAGTAAAGAACGTCGTGTTTACTCAAATTTACAGGTGTGACTAGAAGAGCCGGCATAAGGATGATTAGGATGGCATTCGTTACGTTTTTTCGGCTTATATTTCTTTCCAACTTAAGCGTTTGATGTCAAATTCAAAATTATATGAAGTTCTGAAAATATTCAATCGCAAACAAATTTGTGCACATCAGTGATTAGCTGCAAATGACTTAGTTTTTAGCCCTAATTTACGAGACATTCGTAAAATTTACGACGGACACCCAATCTGTGGGGAGCACCTTAGGCAACACATGTAAAGAAAGAATGTAGTGACAACTAGTGTGTATCTTAATTTTTTACCAATATTTTATGTTCGTATTTTATATAAAGTTCTACAAAAAAATGTGTGACACTTATTTTTTTTTAATTACCAGACATTTTGGAAAAATGTGAGTTTTTCTTATCGTCGTACATTTTATGATAGTCCCGTATTAAGTACATTGAGTGATTTAAAGTTAAAAAGTCTCGTGGTTTAAGGTTAAAAAGATGAATGGATGAAACAAGAATTGAGGAAGGACCTACAATATATTTCTTGAATTCTTCATCTGAGAGATTGCATTTCGACTGCATTCTGTCTACTTTCATCCTTCTTTTGCCAACTCCGTGCTTCATTTCAACTCGTGCTTCAAGATTTATAAATAAATAAATAAAATATATAGAAACTTATATAAAATAACACTACCTTGTTTTTAACCACATTTACGGTTTCGACAAGAATCTTGTCATCATCAGGGTTAAATGTGTACTAGATCTAACATTGTTCTAACATCCATAACATACAGTACCTTATTGGATTGATGCAGTGTAATCATTGTAATGTATTACAAGGTGATGAGTTTTTTTTAAATATTAAATGTATACATATATGTTATGCAGAAATGTATTTCGTTCGATGACCGACACAGAATCACATCTAATTCTAACATTACATTAGACAAACACGTTATCCACTACACTACGAATGCGGATAAGCCCGATTATTCTTATTTCGTAATTTGTAAATCGATTTTAAATTAATCAATGTGAAAAATGAGGTCAAAAAAAGTGAAATCCATTGCGTTGTGTCGCAATTATACTATTTGAATCGTATGTGTATATAATATGGTATATACACTTATACACACACGTGTATTTATATTTATATATATATATATATATATATATATATATATATATATATATATATATATATATATATATATATATATATATATATGTATATATATATATATATATATACATATATATTATATATATTTTTATATATATATATATATATATATATAATATATATATATATATATATATATATATATATATATATATATAATATATATATATATATATATATATATATATATATATATATATATATATATATAATATATATATATATATATATAATATATATATATATATGTATATATATATATATATACAAATATATATATATTTTATATATATCTATATATATATATATATATATATATATATATATATATGTAATAAAATACCTAGGTACCTACCTATACATTTTATTAAGTACTTACAAAAAGTACCTACATAAAACAGTTCCAGCTCACAATAAAACAAAAGACTTCCGATAATATTATTAACTGTCAGAATCAGAAAGATAGATAGATAGATAGATATAAAAATTATTATAAAGATAAATTAAGAATAAACTTTAATTACAAAGCAACACATTGTTTATTTTATTATTATACACCCACTTTACATATTATTTACACTTAATTTTCAAAAGGAAAATATTACCACGTTATAAAACGACAATTTTGTTAATATGGAAATGGATTATGAAACATTAGATGTATTAAAACAATTACTACAATATGTTCGGAGTGAGAGAGAAAAATTAGAAGATGATCAAAGAAAACGATTAAAAGATAATCAAAGAAGACGTGGAAATCTAAGAACTAGTGATAAAATTAAAGATAAAAGTCCATGTAAGATTTGTGAAAATTTACATAAGGGAACTCGATATCACTCTGAAGCAACGTGCTGGTTTAAAACAAAGGAGGATGATAAGATTAATAATAAAAATGAAGATTTACAAATTACACAGAAACAGTGCTTGAAGAATGAAAATAAAAATAATGTGGAAAAAATTTCTACAAAATATAAAATAAAATATACTCCAGGAAAGAAGAATTTCGAAGCAGATTGTGTGGGCAGGAATCCAGTATTAGAATCGAAGGAAAATGCAAATGAACAATTAAAAGTTGTAAATTTGGTTAAATTAGAAGATATTTCAAAAGATCAGAATAAAAATGAAGACATACAAATAACACAGAAACAGTGCTTGAAAAATGAAAATAAAAATAAAGTAGAAAAAACTTCTACGAAAGATAAAATAAAATATTCTCCAGGAAAGAAGAATTTAGAAGTAGATTGTCTAAGCAGGAATCCAGTTTTAGAATCGAATGAAAATGCAGATGAACAATTAAAAGTTGTACATTTGGTTATATTAGAAGATACTTTAAGAGATCTGAATAAAAATGCAGGAATTCAAAAGAAAAAAACAAATGGATTGAAAAAAACTGTGTCTACTTTAAAAGGGTCAAGAAAAAAAATTACAAAAAAAAGAAAGAAAAAAAAGAACGGAAAAAAGAAAAAAAAAAAGAAAGAAAGGAAAAAAAAACAAGAAAGAAAAAAAAAGAAGGAAAGAAAAAAAAAAAAAAAACTTTATCACATCACTAAACTTATACCAGTCCCTTCACTACAAGGAGATGATCCGGAGGACGAGTGAAAATTTTACTATGAATTTTCATCCCCAAGGGGGGAGATGTAATAAAATACCTAGGTACCTACCTATACATTTTATTAAGTACTTACAAAAAGTACCTACATAAAACAGTTCCAGCTCACAATAAAACAAAAGACTTCCGATAATATTATTAACTGTCAGAATCAGAAAGATAGATAGATAGATAGATATAAAAATTATTATAAAGATAAATTAAGAATAAACTTTAATTACAAAGCAACACATTGTTTATTTTATTATTATACACCCACTTTACATATTATTTACACTTAATTTTCAAAAGGAAAATATTACCACGTTATATATATATATATATATATATATATATATATATATATATATATATATATATATATGTTTATATATATATATATATATATATATATATATATATATATATATATATATATATATATATATATATATATATATATATATATATATATATATATATATATATATATATATATATATATATATATATATATATATATATATATATATATATATATATATATATGTATATAAATATACATATATATATATATGTATATATATATGTATATATATATATATATATATATATATATATATATATATTTATATATATTTATATATATATATATATATTTATATATATTTATATATATATATATAGCCATCATGCCGCTTCTCTGCAAGGAAAGGCAGAGAAAATAGAATGCCACACCAATCTGCATTTGCAAACAATCTTCGCCTTTTGCACATTCATGCAACTCCTCATACGTACCCGCCGACTATTCCGTCTCCTGACCTGACCAGATTGACCAGTATTTAAAATACTTGATCATGCTAAGTTTTCGTCGGTCTTCCTCTGCTTTTATTACCAACCGCATTCGCCTCATAAATTTGTTTTAACGTGTGTATAGGTAACACAATTTCATAGCTTCAACTAAAGCCACATCGTTTTATGATCTACCTTATCTAAAATATTTCACATTTCCCAAATGATTAAATTTTTATGTGTTTTTATCATTCATTATCTGCATGTATTCTTCAGATATACACTGTTATTACACCACTCCGATAATTCCGTAAAACATACAACAGAAGAGTAATAAATCATGTAACATATTTTTACCGTGACTCAAATAATGTATTGTTAATGTATTTTACATCATAGTATTAAATGTATCCTAATTAGATGCACTAGGAGCAGCCAGTGACTCAATTTGGAGAATTAACGTAGACTAGCATTGATATCCGCTGGTTAGAATTATTTTAGTGATTAGTTATCATGATGTACCCCAATCATTCTCAACTCAGTATATGTGACGTCATGATGTAGATTAGGTTATAAGTGCTTTATATTCTACAATTGTA
The DNA here is from genome assembly GCF_059751285.1 of Brachycentrus maculatus. Classification (NCBI taxonomy): domain Eukaryota; kingdom Metazoa; phylum Arthropoda; class Insecta; order Trichoptera; family Brachycentridae; genus Brachycentrus; species Brachycentrus maculatus. The sequence continues at coordinate 2,314,848 of NW_028280870.1, read as the reverse complement.
TGGGTGAAATAAATTTGTGAACACCTATGGGAACAGGGATCAATGCAAAAAAATATAAATAACAAAACAAAACTGAGAGTTACAAAATGTATATAAAGCACTAGAATTTACAAATGCCATAGAATGAACTAAAATTATAAACTAATGAAAACTGCCGCCTCTGCCTCCGTAGTGTAATGGTCAGCACGCTCGGCTACCGTTCTGGAGGTCCCGGGTTCGATTCCCAGGGGGGGTCAAATAAATATAAATGATTTTTTCACTCTGATATTTATTCAATATTACCCTGGACTGGTACCTGAAACGGAGGGCTAATCACCTTTCCTTCATGTGTAAACGATCAAGATAACACTGTGTTTATATAAATCAGTGCCCTATGCACCATTGGGGTGCGGATAAGGGTTTTATTATTATTAATATAAATTAAATCTAATGCTGCGAAAAATGGATGAAAATTTGCCTAATTCATGAAAACTGCAAGACAATTGTTTCATTGGTAAATTCATCAAATACCAAGAGCATTTTTATTTAATTTGTTGATTGCTTGAAATAAAAATTAACTAACTAACTATGACGCCGCTTCCCCCCATGTGTAGATAGAGAGAACAGAGCGCCATACCAATCTGTCTTTCCAAACAGTCTTCGCATCTTCCACGTTCATGCATCTCCTCGTACATACATACCCTCTGATTATTCCGACTCCTGACCTGACCCCTATCAAGTATTTGAAATACTTGATCCTGGTAAATTTTCTTCAGTCTTCCTCTGCTTTTATTACCAACCACATTCACCTTATAAATTTGTTATACTGCTACTAATTAAGCATGTCTATAAGCATACTTAAGACGAGCATGCTTTCTAGCTGTATTCATTTGCTTGAAATAAGCAAATAAGGAACATCGATACTAGCATGTTCATAATAAGCAAACCTGTTCAGCTGCGCTCAAAGCACGCCCCTTCCACCTGCGCTGCAGGTAGCATGCTCAAAAATCTAATGAATGTCAATTTTTGAGCATGCTTATTTCTTCTAACAAAGTATGTACACATATGCTAATAAATAGCAATTGCTCAATACTATCATATTTTGTGCTAATAGTGAGCCTGTGTAGCTAGACTTTTATGGACCAATTTTCTTTATAATCTATCAGTAGAACGGATCGCCAATGTCAAGTGTGAATTCACAAAACTTGATACATTTAAATATAAGTTAACTGGTGTAAAAATAGCTGTCTGCTCAACTTCTTCACTTATCATCTCCTTAATTCGGATTACTGATTGGCAGATTACCAAAAAAATGAACATAGGACAAAGAACAGCTTTTATATTGATATCTCAAAATAGATGAAAGAAAGAAGAATATGGGAGTATACTATTTACAGGGATTACGACCTTCATAGACTGGTTCAAGTGATCACTTTATGGAAAATTCACCGCATGTAAAATTCACCATTATATCCATGATTGACAACCACACTTCTCAACATGATCAAAATAGTGTAGGACATTGGTGCCATAAACCAAGGTAGGACACAAAATGCCGAACTTTCTTTTGGTGGAGTGTAAGGCCTCTTGACTGTTGTCAACTGAGTTTTATGTGGTTTCCTCCCAGCAATGAGCAAATGCTGAGAAGTTTCTGATTATCCCTCCATCTCCCAACACAGATTAAAATAAAACATTTTTTTTTGCCAGAAGAAATAAAAATCCACTTAATGATCTTTAAACTTTGTACATAGTAAGACACATTACAAATGAAACTCCCATATAATAAAAAAAAATCACAATACACAAATTTTTACATATTTTTTTAGAGTTACAAAAATGACTAATTAATCCAACCTATGACTTCCATATTCTTCTTCATGTATGCTGAGATATCAATAAAAAATCATTCTATTTTTATATTCTAATTAAAACCGCAATTTTTTTATATTCCCATATAATTTAACAATCTCTTGATAATGCTATCTCTCAGTACATGCAATATACCCGATACTTGATGAAAATGTTATCAGTGCATATCTACATACATTTAAATTTATTCAGATTATATAAAAGTAAATACAATTATTGATAAATATTAGGTAAAATGTTTTATTATTTACTTATTTATATTATATTAAGTTTGTTTCTAACTAACAAACCATCACGCCGCTTCTCCACAGGTGTATGTGGAGAGTATAGAACGCCACACCAATTTGTTTTTGCAAACAATCTTTGCCTCTTGCACATTCCTGAATCTCATACATCGTTCACTCCTTTCAAGAACGTCATAAATCAAAAAACTTGATTTTTCAGGAGAACGTTTTTAAAGTTCAAACATAAAATACAATGTATTAAAAATAAATATCAAGCCACTTATTTAACTCTTAACTGTGCAATAGATCTTTTTAGGTAAAACCTGAATATTTTTTCTCCATTTGAAAAATATTAAGTATATTTAAAAATAAATTAAACAATACCTTTTCTTCAAAATGCAAAAATAACACTTTCTGACCTATAGCGGGTAAATATTAAGTTTAAAATATGTCGCTTTTGCTGGGATATAGTACATTTTCTGGGCATTACGAAAACATGCACAACTCAAAATTGACGATTTTTGATTTATGACGTTCTTGAAAGGAGTGAGCGACATATCCGCTGATTGTACATTTTATTAAAGTTTTTCAATTATCCAAATTATCATATTCCGTTATGTTAAAGTGATCAAAAAGTGAAAAAATTGCCATGAAATCAAAAACAAAATATCGAGACAGTGAATTTAAAATATATACTTAAAGCTGTTAGTAAGTGAAAGTGTTTGAAAGATGGAGAATAAATCAAAATGCAAGGCAGCTTTCCAAAAGTCTAAATTTGGTTTGGAACATCCCGACTCTTATAGGTTTGTGCAGTGCCCGTGGTATTCAGAAGAGGAGACGCCTTTCTTGTATTTGTTGTATCGTCTGGTCGTCACGGGGATCTTCGTCGCGATCCTGGGCTGGTCGTTCTACAATTACTGGGACGGCGGGAAGTGGTTCATCTTCCTCACCAACTGGGGCTTCCTGCTGTGCACCCTGCAGGCGCTGGTGGGAACCTTGCTGGTCTGTGTGGCCTATTGGAAGCAGAAGACTACCAACATCATAGACTCCATATTCAGTGAGTATAGAGCCAAAATTCGTTGTTGTTTACTTTTACTTTCAGTTCAGTTATGATTAAATATTCTGGATTCGTATAAAAATGAATGTGTAGTTTCATTCAATCACAGTGTATATTTCTGATACTAAATCTAACAATTGAACTGAATTGAAAAATTCAACAAAATTGACAAATTTAACCTAATTTTATTCTTCTAACCCTTTTCTGCACCTCGATACTGCATAGGGAACTGCATCATATAACATAGTGTTATCTTGATTGTTAACACATGAATGAAGGGTGATCAGTCCTCCGCTTCAGGTACCAGTCCAGGGTAATATTGAATAGAGTGAAAAAATCACTAATATTTATTTTCACCCTCCCTGGGAATCGAACCTGGGACCTGGAGGTCTATGCTGGAGCACAGTAGCGGAGCGTGCTGACCATTACACTACGGAGGCGGACAAAATTTTATAATTCAACCAAATTGAAAAATCTAGGAAATTAAGAAATTGACAAGTTTAGCCAAATTAAAAAAAAATAATTTATTGGAATTGCAAAATTTTACCAAATTAATTAAAAAATTACTTTAAATATAGCAACAGTATTGTGTGTAGTTGATTCAATATACACATAATATATTATGTCATTTGTACGGGTAGGCAACCCTGAGTAGCGACCTAGCCATTGCTGCTATACTCCTTTTTCACTCTTTCAGTATCTACTATTTCTCTTTCATTTTCCCTTCCATATTTACAGGTGATACCCTCAAACTGGAACTCTTTCAGTTTATGATCCATATCCAAACAAATAATTAGACTTTTATCAGTTACAAGAACTCGGTCCTATGACTGACACCCTACATTCATATAATCAAGCATCCAGTTAACACTGTGTCTATCTGATGCAGCACTCTATGCACCACTTGGGCGTGAATAGACCCAGAAAAAACTTTTCTTTTGATGGATGTGTATGTAAATTTGGCATGAGTGATATTTCATGTCTTATATTTCATGTCTGTATGATGTTGGCTGTATTTTCTACTAATGATTTCTTTTTTTACAGATGTCTTAGATGAAGATAATAGCTTACCATTATTTTATAAAATATACTGGGTCCTGTACAACGTAGCAGTCAGTGTTGCAATACTTATCACAATACTTTACTGGGCGGTAATATATAACCGTAAGTTATAATATTATTTATTATTTATATTTTAAGCACTAACTTTGTGATTTTCGATTTTATAATTAAAATATTGCTTTGTTTTAAAATCACTATAAATAATTTATTATAACTTAATTATAATGTCTACCGGTTTCGAAGCTAACCGGTAGACATTATAATTAAGTTATAATAAAATATTTATAATTATTTTAAAACAAAGTTACATTTTAATTACACAATATTATTTATCAAACTAAGAGAGAAAACTCAATATTACAATAACAATTCATCATATCACCGGAATTCCCCCAGGATTCGAACCCAGATTCTCTGATGTCTGCTCAAATGCTTATTCTCTAAGCCATATGTCGGCAAAGTGTGCGCCGCATGCGGCTGTTTGACCTTTTAAGTACAGCTCCAGCACAAATATCCGCGGGAAGGCTCTTCGTCTCTGCGTATTCATGCAAACAATCTTTTTAATGAGAACCTGGAAACAAAGCTAAAAATACGACACACAAACCTAACTTGATCAAACTTTCAAAGGAGATGCAAGGACATTATTCACAATAAGTAGTGTTCTTATGGATACTCTAATTTCAAAATATTTTTTTATCAATGAATAAAATCCTTATTAAGCGTAAATTAAAGTTTTATTGAGGGTACCCATAATTTAATAAAGGTCTTAAATTATAATTAAGGTGTACTAAAATTGCAAACAGATTTGTCTCTCAGAAAAAAATATATTATTGTAATGTGTATATTTGGCTCTTTGGCTAATAAGTTTGCCGACCGCTGCTCTAAGCTAAATGATCATCTACCTAAACTGAGAAATTAAAGAAAGCCAAAGTATTTTTTTAATAACACCTCTTGCAGTTATGCTAACTACTTTTTTATAACACCTCAAGCATAACTGCTAGAGGTGTTGTAAAAAACACTTTATCCAATGTTATTTGGAATCCAACCACCCTTTGTATGTCTAAGACCCAGAATGAGGCAAAAAGCTATTACATATCAACAATAAATTGTGGGATGTAAACCTTATAGATTATTATAATATTTTAATTATTAAATACAATAATTTCTTAAAATCTAATGTGACACGTGTTTCCATGCATTCCTCATCATTCCCATGCATTCGCAAGTAAAACTTTTAAATTAAAATGGATAGATATTACCACAAAGTGCTTGCCGAATAAACTAATGAAATTTTAATAGTGGATTGAATTAATTTTAGTGAATTTTTTAAATGACTAACATTTTAATCATAGCTTTAATTGTTTTGATAAAAAATAATTGTTTAATGTTATCATCTTATAGACACAATAAAAGATGTTAACCCAATGAACTCTGAGAAACTTACCTCGTATCTGGTTGGCTGTAATAGATATTTCGGTGCCAATAATCCACAAGTTGTTCAACTTGTGTCCTATCTGTCTCTTTTGTATTTTAGTTGTAAACAATTTCCTTTAATATTAATTTAATTTAAAAGAATTCTTCTTCTGACACTTAGTGCCACCCAATTGATTCATATATTGAACGATTTGCATCCATCCCGACCCGGCATCCTTTTTAGTGTCGTCAGTCCAGTGCATCTGCAGATGTCCTCTGCTTCGTGGTCCTAGTAGGACTAGGACTCTCTAATTCCACCATCCATCTTGAAGCCTTGTTACGTGGCCGGCATAATCCTACTTCAAATAACGAATTAGCAATGGTCTGTGTAATGACTGCAACTTTTGTCCTTTTTTACTAAAGCATAAGGATAAGTCTACACATTTGTCAATTTTATTCCTCTCTATAATTGCTCATTCCTAGGATCTCTGCATAACAGCCAATTTAACATACGTTGATGTGTAACTCCATATCTACGCTCCATATGTGATAATTTAAGGGTCATATGTGATGTTCGGAGGTACTTAGATATTTCTTAGTCTTGAGTATGTAGCTGAGTTTTTGCAAAGCCTGCCTACCTATTCCCATCTTCTTTGTTTAATTTTGTATTTCTGTTTCTCCTTCCCCATTAGTTTTTCTACAACAATTCCATTTAGCCCTTGGCTTCATTTTTAGACTGATTTTCATAGACAAATGCTTAGATTAATCAGCATTAATATTAAATCATCATTGTCCGATCTTCTGCCTACCTTAGGTGATTTAGTCTCTAACGGTGTAAATTCGTACCTTTATTGGTCTATTGTAGATTTTTAAAGGGTTAGAACGCTTTAGGTTCCAGCACTGTATAGGACTGATCACCTTGTCTTCATAAAATTATGATCAACCCAGTGCATGGAGATGCACCACTTATATGCAAATAGGGTCAAAAGAAAAAGTAGAAGAATTAATGCTAGTTTAAAACACATAAGTTCATAGAAACAAAACACAATTTTTACTCAGAGATAGTCGGGTCGACTTAACTAAATTAGTTGTCCGCCTCGATAGTGTATTAGTCAGCACTCTCGGATACCGATCTGGAGGTCCCGGATTGGATTCCGAGGCGGGTGGTCAAATAAATATAGTGATTTTTTTCATAATACGTATTCAATATTACCCTGGACTGGTACCTGAAACGGAGGACCTTTCCTTCATGTATTAACGATCAAGATAACACTGTGTTTGTATGATTCATGGCCCAATGCATCATTGGGGTGCAGTTGAGGGTTTGATGATAAATTAGTTCTAGGTTCTGGTTGCCTTTTTGACCTTGTTTTGGCAAACTCCATTCTAGCCACTGATGAAGATGCCATTGGAAGTGACGGGAGTTTCCTTCTCAACCTTGCGACTCACGCCGGGAACAGTGTCCTGTGCATCCTGGAGCTGATGATCTGCGGGATACCCTCCAGATTCCTGCACGCATTCCATCCCGTATTCTTCACCTTCATTTACATAATCTTCAATCTCATCTACTGGGCGACAGGGGGCCTTGGACCGTGAGTAACATGCCACTTATTATTATCAAATTCAAACAAAAGAGAACTTTTCATCTGTCACACTCACCACACAGGGTTAATATTTATATTCAAGTCAAATTTTAGAAATGAATTGTTAATTTTTAACGATATCAAACTGTTTATTTACCAGAATCGCTTTAATTTCATAGAGACATCTATTAAGTCCAAAATTGTCATATTACAAACATTAAAAGATTTTTTTAACCTGGGTATTTACAGGATTTAAAAATCACTTAATACACTGCATAACATTTACCATTATTCCAGTGATTGACAACCAAATCGTAAACTTCTTCATTTATTTATTTATTGATTTGGCGTTTAATTTGTAGAACACCATTTTAATTTATGTATTAATTTTAAATCAAACACAGATTTTTTGAGTCTACTAAGTTGTATTTTATTAACAAAAACACATAAAAAATTATATTGTGACAATTGTTTCGCCTTGTTAGGGCATTATCAAACGAACGACATTCGTTTGATAATGCCCTAACAAGGCGAAACAATTGTCACAATATAATTTTTTATGTGTTTTTGTTAATAAAATACAACTTAGTAGACTCAAAAAATCTGTTTGATTTAAAATTAAAACATAAATTCTTCATCTATGTTTAGATATCAATAAAAATCTCCAAATGAATAACTACAAAATTTCTGAATATGTATATTACACCTGTATTCACAAATTATGTTAATACATATTTGACCTTGTAATTAAAATTCCATACAAAAAAAATTATATGGACTTTTGTGGCAACTTTGATGACTCCAGATTTCCACCCTGCAGATACACTGAAAAGATGTACCATTGTACAATTCTCATGTGAGGTTGAAATTTGTAAAATATGACTTTTCTAAAAAAAATACTTAAACTGGCAGTTGTTTATTTATGTTTAGTTTTAGGCACATTTATTTTTAGTTCTTTACATCCACATAGACTTAGTTACAAAAGCGATAGAAATACGATTTCAACAATAATTGACTGATAAAACTTTGTGTTTCTCGTTTCATGTTCCAGTCACGATCTCCCGTACATTTACCCAGTTTTGGATTGGGAAACAAATCCGGAAGTAGCAGTAGGAACAATGTTTGGTGGTGCGGCGTTACTTGTAATAATTCACGCGATAGTGTGTGTGCTGGCAGAACTAAGAAACATGTTGACGTACAAAATCAGAAGACGCAACGAGAATAATATTGTTGCATCCACGATGCCAACTGGACCCGCCAACACCGGGACATCAAACAGAGCTTTTGTGATATAGTGAGATAGAAAATAAATATTTGTGTGACATTTTTATGTGAACAGACTTTTACTTGAGCTGTTATATATTTTAATAATGTGATAATACTTTTTTAATTTAAGTTTTATTTAGTAAATACCACTATTTCTTAAAATCTACTGTGACACGTGTTTTGATGCATTCCGCATCATTTTCAAACACCATATAATACTTATTGGGTCGCCGAGGTGTGAGCAGAAGACAGATCTCCTGGCTCTGAATTATATGAGATTGAACGAGGATCAGGACTGTTGAGGCACTGTTTAGAGCTGTCCAAGACAAGGACAATTACTCTCAAGTGATAGTTGACATCATGACACGCACAGAAGAAGTACATATACTTTGAGTTCTTGTTTTAATTCTCTATAATTCAACAGTATTCTTAATAAAAATTTACCATTTAATTTAATTGTTCATTGTGTTCCTGCTACAGATAGATATAATCCTAGGAATGTATTATATTTTATCTTCTAATGTACTAATGTACATTTTAAACATCCAAGTAAAATTTTCACAGGATATTACATACTTTGTAAAAGATGTGCTGTTTGATCTATCATTTTGAATGCACATACATTGAAAGAGTTAGCATTAGATTTCGCTATTAGTATTGTCCGCTTCTGTAGTGTAGTGGTTAGCGTGATTGTCTACCATACCGTAGGTCACACATTCAATTCCCAGGGGGGTCAAAATAAATTTGTGATTTTTCACTGACATTTATTAATATATCAATATTTATTTCATATCTCTTTGGGCTGGTACCTGAAATACAGGGCTGATCACCTTGCTTCTACATAATTAACTATCAAGATAACGCTGCATCAAAGCGATGCCGTGCCCTATGCACCATTAAGTGCAAATGGTGGTTAAAAGTATTTTCCTTTATTTCCTTATAAATCTGGGCTTTGTTCAGAAAGTTTTATAGCTTGGTTTGGAAATACGGCCCACATATCGCTCACTCCTTTCAAGAACGTCATAAATCAAAAATTGTCAATTTTCAGTTGTGCATGTTTTCGGAATGCCCAGAAAATGTACTATATCCCAGCAAAAGAGGCATGTTTTTAACTTAATATTTACCCGCTACAGGGCAGAAAGTGTTGTTTTTGCATTTTGAAGAAAAGGTATTGTTTAATTATTTTTTTAAATATACTAGTTATTTTTCAAATGGAGAAAAAACCTTCAGGTTTATTCTAAAAAGATCTGTTGCATAGTAAAAGTTCAATAAGTGGCTTGATATTTATTTTTAATACATTGTATTATATTTTTAAACTTTAAAAACGTTCTCCTGAAAAATTAAGTTTTTTGATTTATGACATTCTTGAAAGAAGTGAGCGATATCTGTAAAATTTATAAGTGCTACTATTTTTCTATACAAATAATAAAATCCATTTTTACATCAACAGCTTTTTTTTATTTATTAAAAATATTTTTATACATAATAGTTGGTCAGTGATGAATTATGCTAAACGTCAAACAAATAATTGATGCGTTTAGATTGTTACTTCATTTGTGTCATTTTGTTTATATAAATGTATATGTTTATAAATACGCACACACCCTTATTATATGGCTTACTGCAAAATCACATTAGATATTCAATTCTCATTTAAAAATATAAATAGAATAATGAAAATGGACAGAAAATCTGATAAAGATAAAAAAGACAAATATAGGCCCTTATTTGGTCAGTACATATTTAATTTGGTGCTATGATCTGCAAAATAAATTGTAAATAACATATAAAATATGTATCAGCGATGAGTCCGCAGTGTAGCATGTAGCACTATATTTCTTATGAAGATACATAATGTACATTCTCACATGGCAGTATGCTACGATTGCAACTTTTATATGTTCACACAATTTTAGACATACACTATCGTACAATTTGAAATTGGCAAACTCTCTTACTTACAAAGTACTGAAAATGTATTCAATTTGTATTACCGATTTGTACATACTTCAATCATTTTATTGACTTTAAAACTCACGCAAGTCAACTAAATTTCTCTGATATCATGTTGGCACTGCTGACCACGATTTCTAATTTCACGTTGACTGACAGCGGCCAATAATTTCATGTTTTACTATTTTTTACGTACAGGATATTTTTTTTTTTGTACAATATATGTGTACATTGGCGGGCTTATTGCTATAAAGCAATATCTTCCAACCAACCAATTTTACTATTTTTTGCTGACCATTTTTGTTGACCATAAAGGAATTAAGTGACTGGTCGTGTATGAGTCTGATTATGTACTAACCAAATAATTACACATACAGTGGAACCCGCAAAATCTGAAATCTCGGGAAATTCGAACAAGACTTTGATTCGAAAAATTCGAAAAAAACACGCAAAGACTGAAGAACACATTTATTATTACATAAAATGATTATATATAGCTTAATTGTGTTAAAAAATTATTGAAAAGTTAATAAAGTATACAAAACTGTAACTGTGTTGCTACTCAAGTACTGTAATATTAGATTGAAATGTAAGAAGTTGAAAATAATAATGGCGTTACATAGATTCATACGCGGACCATATCGTAGTCGTACAGGAGAAAGTGACCAACTAACAAAACGTAAAATGTTCAGGGGGGCCATTTAAGTCACTTTTGTTTGGCAAGAAAATAAACATCAAAGCAGTTAGTCATTTTTAACAAGTCAATATATTAAACTTCCAAGTTTAAAATCCTTTGGGATTTTTTCAGGGCAATATTAAGCTAGTAAGATATCAAATAGTCAATCATCACGTTTTTGTAAAAAAAAATGCACTTGGTCACATTCTCCTGTATAACTAAGATATGTTTAATACCAGGCGGCATAGGACAGAGCTTACAATGTAACTACTGTAGCGTAAATTACTATGTATATACTTTATTAAAAATTTCTCAGTTAATCCGAACTTTTCCAAATCATAAGAGGCTACAGCCCTAATTAGTTCGGATTTCCAGGTTTCCACTGTAATTGCACAAAAATGAAAATTTTGATTTAAAAAAAAAATAAAAACATATTACAATATTTGTAATTTTACATTTTTTTACAGAAACATGTATTTATAAATACTGTTTATAAATGAATTAAATTTTTGGATTACAAACATTCAATAATATATTATTGAATAACATATTATTGATATATCAAACTACAATATAATAGTTTTAAATGTGAGAAGTAAACTTGACCAATAGACAAAATATAATTTACATAATTAGACATTATTATTCTCAAATATCTTCATTATTTGAAAATGTTCATTAATAACAATTTATTGCATACAGTCCATCAAATGCGGTTTTTGCCAATGATTGACCAAATACAGGTCGCATATTCTCAACTGCACTACGCAATTACTATGCACTCAACCATGTATCGCAACTTGTTGAGAAAATATCTCAAGTCTTTAAGTTAGAGATGTCCTTTACCAGCATTTTGAAATAATTCAGTTAATTGTTAAATTCCGCCTTCTTAGAGCAGTGGTTAGCGCGTTTGATTACCGTACTGGAGATCTCTCCCAGGGGATTCAAAATAAATATCCGTGATTTTTCAATAATATTTATTCAACCCTAGATTACGGGAAAATTCATAAAATTTACGAGACATTCAATTTAAATGATATTAAGATATGTTGGGAACATAGGAAATAATACCAACATTGGGGTACAGAGTCTACGGTCCTACGTTCCGCACACATAGAGCCACCCTGCGAGAACACTTTTAACTACCTCATTAAAAAATATGGGAAAATCAATTTGAGCTATTTTTTTGCCGATGTGCAGGTACAGCAGGTACAGGCAAATCTGCAAAGGCCCATTTTTTACTCATATGTGGTATGGGCAAAGGGTTAAACTTCTTATTATTTCTTCTTTTGTAGATCCTAAGGATCTGAGATCATTTGTAGATCATAAGGGTTAAACGATTGAACAAATTCAGTCCAAATATCAGCCAAATTTACTTCTCAGTGACGAATGTACACTTTGTGATGAGATATTTCATATTAGCTACATTCAATCGCATGCACCTTACCAGACAATCACGGCAGTATTGCCCGAATGTTATACGCACCGTCGCGCAAGATCAAACCAGTTCTCACTGGTTTCTTCTTCCGCAGGCTTGATCCATACAAGACTCACTCACGCCTTCAGACGTACACTTTTAAAACTAATACTGCGGTAAAGTGCAGACGTGCAAAGGTAGCTATGGACAGTCCCTACATCATATTCAAGACCGTGAACTCCATACTGATCCTTCCCGAGATCAAACTTGTATAAATTTGTTAGGAATGTTAGTGTAACTATATATGTAATCAAATATACGTAAATTCATCTTAAATGCCATATTTAATATTAATATGAATGGACGGCTAATAACTGTGGGATTCTGAATCATGAAATAGATACATACGAAGATGGCAATGTAAATTTCAGAAATTAAATATTGATTTAAAAAGTTAAAATAGTAAAATTCATGGCTGTTACATACACACAAATGCATATGGCTGACCAGGCGGTGAGAATTGCCAACCTGGCGACATATGACAGAGATAGACTAATTCTGGCCACTTTAATATGTGATTTAAAATTGACAATGAATGGATCGCCGCAATATTAATGGTTGACGGGAAACACTATAGACAATGCCGAAAGATAGAGGCAAAATGGATCCTGCATTCATCCGTATGTAGCCCGCATCGGATCTTCAATTCTATGTACATATAAATATATCCATAATTGCACAGTACAAAATTGAACATTACGCAACTAAACCATTTTTTCGTCAACACTGGACATTGTCACAACAAACATTCTTTCATGGAACTCACAGTTTCTATCTGTTTGATATCTCGATTCAAGCTTAAATTGCTAGCTAATAATTGTTACGCTGACCTTTCCCAATCAATAACACAAAACACCCAAACAAAATAAGCAAAATGAACTAAATTTATAAATCTGATTTTTCAAAGGAACATTCGTTTAATATATATAGGAAATAATAATATAATATACACCGCAGGACAAAAAAATTTACGAGTTTACTTGCTACCGCACGCCTTGACTTTACTGAACTCTTTTTCTAAGAAATCCTTTATCGATACCTCTTTCTTTTGTTCAATAAATTAAAGACACTTTGTGTCACCTTTCTACAATATTTACATTTTAAAATGTCTCAACAATTTTGTTTTACCCGCGTTTGAGGGAACATAACACAACAATCATGGAAAGTGCAAAGCAAATGTCGATAGCGATAAAATCCAAAATAATCACACTGTCGCAACAAAACATATCTAATTGTAAAATATCTCGTCGAGTTGGGTATTCAGAAGGTGCAGTGAGGTTTTTATTAAAAAAATTCCAACAAACTGAATCCATAGAACGGAAAAAAGGAAGCGGATGGGGGCGCGCGACATCTGCCCGAGATGATCGCTTAATAAAAAAAATTGTTATGCGCGATCGATTTTTAACGGCACTCAAAATACACGCAGAGGTGCAGTCTACTAGCTAATCAACATTTTCAGTAAAAACAGTGTTCAGGCGGTAGTTGGAGCATGGTTTCCAAGCACGAAGTCCCGCAAAGAAACCATTACTGACGAACAAAATGCAGAAGGCTAGACTGGATTGGGCGAAAGAGCACCAGAATTGGACTTTGGAGGATTGGCAAAATGTTATTTTCTCCGATGAATTAAAATTCAACCTTTTTGGTCCAGACGGCATAAAGATAGTTCGTCGAAAACTTGGGGGAAAAATACCATCCGTCGTGCGTCCCTCGAACCGTTAAACATTCACCCTACGTCATGATTTGGGGGTGCATGACAGCGTACGGTTTGGGACCTCTAAATTTTATATATATATATATATATATATATATATATATATATATATATATATATATATATATATATATATATATATATATATATATATATATATATATATATATATATATATATATATATATATATATATATATATATATATATATATATATATATATATATATATATATATATATATATATATATATATATATATATATATATATATATATATATATATATATATATATATATATATATATATATATATATATATATATATATATATATATATATATATATATATATATATATATATATATATATATATATATATATATATATATATATATATATATATATATATATATATATATATATATATATATATATATATATATATATATATATATATATATATATATATATATATATATATATATATATATATATATATATATATATATATATATATATATATATATATATATATATATATATATATATATGTAAGTTGAAAGTTGGTTCCCATAAAATTTTAAAACCAATTATTGTAAAGAAAGGGTCAATATTGCGTTGTTGGTAAATTGGCTAGTTAGACTTGAAATTGAACAAGGGCTAAATTATAAATGTAGGGACGTTTACAAGCATCAAATTCACACATTCTTTATAATATATCGTCATAAGATTTCTAAAAAATTCCTGCGAGAAATAAACTCATTTTAAATGGTCGCATTCGCTAATGGAATATTCTTCTCATCGCTTCCTACACAAAACACTTACACATACGTACACACTTTGCTTACAGTAACAGTCACAATAGTTGAGAGTTTTACTCTCTGGATGTTGGCACTACCGATTATATCGTACCAATATCAACTCCTTATGCCTTACAAAACATAACTAACACAGTCACTAACATATATCTTAATTCATTCTTTATAATAACAGTGTTGTTGATGCATTGGGTATACGTGAACCAATGAGCTGCCAAAACAGCTGGAGCGCTCGTGATTTGTCACAGATTATATCCCCCTCAAACTGCTATAGGGATAATGCACTAGAAAGAGACAGAGCTCCCTCTCGCTTTTTTTTTAAATAATTGGACACAGTTCACATCCTGGCACTCCAGTTATTTATGGAACCCATTGCCATGGACAATTCGAATACAGACAAGATTATAGTACTTAATTAATAGAAATTTTAAGCATCTTTACATAAATTTTTGGGAAGACGCAGGATTTTGAAATAAATCCTAATAATTCATTTTAATTTTGACTTATTCATTTAATTTTGATTGTGCATACCTCATTCGCCGAGGAAGGATCATTTTCAAAAATGTACAAATAAATTAATAAAATAATTTAACAGTACATGATATGTATATAATTTTTCGTTTTTTAAGTGGTGGTAGGGAAAACCATGCGGTAACTGACCGTTCAACGAATCGTATCACTATGCAATAGCCAATTTAATAAACACAATAATAGCGCATATTTTTTTCCTGAAAATATATAATATATTGTGAGTTCTATTTATATTTTCAATTAAAAAAGAACACGTTCCAATATACTTTTGGCATTATCAATCTGAAACTTTGGCAAAGAATGGTGTTATGTTACGGAGTTGAATCGTACACCCTCAAGATCGGCACTATGAACCAGTTAGAGGCATTCCAAATATGGCTACATCGTAGAATGCTACACATTTCATGGTCAGCAACATGAATATGCTCCAAATAGCAAAAGTAGGAAAACAGTTGCTGACTGATATCAAAGTCTGGAAAGTAAACCTATCTAGGGCATGTGCTTAGAGGAGAGAAGTACGAGCTATTGCACCTTCATAAAAGGGAAAATAAAGGGTTGACGAGGTGTGGTCAGAAGACAGGTCTCCTGGCTCCGGAATATACGAGATTGGATGGGGATCAGAACCCTTGAAGTACTGTTTAGAGCTGCCCAAGGCAAGGACAATTACTCTTAAGTGATACTGACCTAATGGAACCTAACAAGACACGCATAGAAGAAGACATAGTGAGTTTTTGCATAATGCTTGCAATATATTCTTCACAATTTAAAACTAGGATAGGATTGGAAAAACATTGAATAAAAATTACATCATATCTTTAACAAAAACAATGCACACAATAGTACACTAACTACCTACATAATAGTAATTGCCAAACTAGTTTTCAAAAAGAATTAAGGTAGTGTGGCCAGTTACCGTTAGTGGCCAATTACTTCTTGATATACCCTACTTAGTGTGTCTTCCACATAACCTAAAATATATTCAACTCCAATTACATACGATACAGATGACCAAACACGGATATGTAAATGACTAATTACGATATACATCCCTTGAATCCCTTCCTTTCTCGGCAAAAGAGGTATAATAGTGTATACGTCGAGTATAATTTTCCTACGTAATTCACAATGTAACAAAAAATCGAAAAGAAATTTGTATAAATAAGTTTTGATTGGGTGATGTAAACCTAACCTAAAATAAATTTGGCTAAATAAAGCGAAGTTATATTGCAACAAGCGTTATAAATTATCAATCCAGGTGCCGAACATATACATAACTAAGAATTACACATTCATATCACACGGGGAACACATTTTCGGAAAAACTGGGATGGAAAACATAAATGTAGTATCATCAGGGAACTCCAATGCGAGCTATCTGGAGAACATCCAATTTTAGCAGAAGACAGTATCAACATACCATTATAAAATTTTACAACATTTTTATTCGATATATTTGCACACAAACACTGATATATCACGATATATTTTAGATTTCTCAACAGATACGAAACATCTTTTTACACAAAAGGAATAAATTGAAATGATATTTCAAGTGCAGACTGGTATTGTAGGTTCGATTACCACCTATTGCAAAATGAATTCTAGAAATATTTATTTTCAATTGGTCCGAGTTTTTGTGACATGTTTTTCACATCTACATTCCCTATCCTTACCGTCTAACCTGCGGACAAATCTCTAACATAGAGCCTTTGTGGGTTATTTCTTTTTCTTAAATAAAGTGTCTCCTAATAGGTCTGAATATTTGGGAGAATTTTGCCTTATGGTAGGAAGAGGAAAACTATGCACTTCACAGACTTGTGCCAACTGAGATACTAAGGAGGTTTTTTTAGATATTCTATATATACAACTTCCAAGAATTGAGACAACATGGATATTCAATGATGGGCAGAATGGTGAACATTATACAGTATATAAAATGATCAGCTAAGCCAGCCGATGCAAGGTTGCAAGCCTTATAAATGCCCAGACTTTAAAAAGATGCTTCGTCTCTGTTGAGATATCTTATATATCTTAATCCTAAGGGGTTCAATCCAATATTTGAGTGCAGTTTTTTTTAAGTAATGTTCATAATATATAATAAAATTTCTTTAAGCGTCTATAAACCTATCTGTTCTTCAAATAGCTCATTTTGCAATGTCATTGATGATAAAAATAAAAATTAATTAATTTTAAAAAAAAACATGATTTACAAAAAATAAAGTCAAAATTGACAGAGACTAATCAAGACTTACATGTGTATTTCAATTTTTTTTGGATGAGATTTTTTCAAATGTGTCTGAAATGATCTCTTGAATTGTTGTCAATGGCATGTTTATTGGGCAATTCTATGTTAATATCGTTTTATGATGTTTCAACTACACCATAACATTGAAAAATACAAAAATCAACATGGAATGGAATTACTTAAATATCATTAATACCTAGGCCACGCTGAAAGTTTCACAAAGCTCAAATATTTTTCATTTAAAAAAAAATTATTAATTCAAGGAAATCAATGCCTGTTGTTTTTTATTTAATGTTCAAATCTTGCCTGTTAATGAATACAGATTCTAGGCTTATGATTTTTTGATGACATTAAAAGTTCACCAACACTGCAAAAGTGCAAATATCGACTTTAAAGTGCTTTTAACACATTCGCCGCGGATGACTTGTACATGAATCTTTGAGTATGTCATACTATGAACGTAAAAAAGATCTAAGACCAAGGTATTGTTTGGATTAGAGGTAGGTAAGATCTGATCATGTAGAAGATCAGCATCAGTGAATCCATACTCTAATACATACCAAAACAATAGATCTCTCATCGGATAAATCGCACTAATAAGGCTGGAGAATTTTTATCACAAATATTACGACAACTGAGAAAAAAAATGGATATCAAGGTACAACATTTTGAGTGTGTCCAAATACTTTTTCACAAAATCTGGATTATCTCCAATTACAGGAGTCATTTTCATATTATTTTTGACATCTCATCAAAGATGAAGAAGAATATGGAAGTCTGGGCATTTACGGGGTTGACGACCCTCATAGGGTGGTTTAAGTGATCACTTTACACACGTAAATGATCTATCAATAGATATATCTATTGATATCTCACCAATAGATGTCTCTAGTGAAGTTCTAGTTATTCAAGAACAATGTTTCAAAATTGGTTCATATTTATAGAACTTCCAATAATTTGAGTAGTGTGGTTGTCAATAATGGGTAGAATTGGTGAATGTTACACATGTGTAAAGTGATCACTTAAACCAGCCTATGACGGTCGTCAGCCCCGTAAATGCCCAGACTTCCATATTCTTCTTCATCTTTGATGAGATGTCAAAGATATCAAGGTATTTTACAAATATTTGAAGCCATAAACATGGCATAAAAGTGACACATTGTTGTTCTTTCTCTGTGAATAACAAATGTGTTTGGCCTTCAACACGTGTCACGACATTATAAGTACTATTGTGAAATGTTTTTGTTTTTATAAAATATATTTCCAATGATTCAAGTGTCCCGGATAATACTCCCTCTTCCCGGTCAACCTGACCCCGGAAAATTGGGAGTGTACCGTATGTCATTTGCAAGTTGCTCAAAACTTTCAGAGTAGCCTACGTATGTAATACAAAAGTGACTAAGAAAATCAATAACCATATTTTAAAAATTAACATCATGATTGACATTTTCTTAAAATATTTTACACATTACAGATTACTCCATCAATTCCATTTTACACTTGTTTACCATATGTAATATCCATATTAAGCTAAAATACATATAGTCCCTTATGTAATTATGATACATGTCATTAGACACATTGTTTGGCCATTAACAAAAAAAATTGAACTAAAAATGTCAACATGTGTTCAAACTATCAAAACATAATATTTTTCTTCTACATATGTAATTAAGTATTTTTTTCTGTGAAAACCAAATTGATTGTCCCACCTTGGTCTGGTCAGTACAAATTTAAATACCGAGAAACTTAAAAATAAATATATATATAAAATTAAACAAAAGAGATTTATGAAGAAAACTATTCAATTATGAGCGTAATTGTCCCATAATTTAAAAAAATCAGTCAACTCAGAATTGGCTAATAAATTGATTACTGAAATTTTTATCGATATCTCAACATAGATGGAGAAATCATTGAAATAGGAATGTGGAAGTCTGAGCATTTATAGGACTTGGGATCCGTCAGAGGGCATGTATGACTAGATGCATGGATGTGAAGGAAGCGAGGAGTGTATATCAAAACAGACGAGCATGGCACTCCATCCCCTTTGTCTACCCCTGCAGAGAAACAGCGTGAGGTTAGTAGTAGTAGTAGAACCTGTCTTAGTCTTTATTGAAAAATGTGAATTAGCACTCGAAGTTTATGTAACTTTCGAAATTTGAGTAATATAATTGTCAATCTTGCTCAGAATGGTTAAAATGCAATATACAGTGCATAAAGTGATCACCTAAACTTGGCGATGATAGGTCATACGCCTTGTAAATACCCATCACATCTCGATAACTTCTCCATCTATGTTGAGTATAAAAAAAAAAC
The DNA here is from genome assembly GCF_059751285.1 of Brachycentrus maculatus. NCBI lineage: Eukaryota > Metazoa > Arthropoda > Insecta > Trichoptera > Brachycentridae > Brachycentrus > Brachycentrus maculatus. Next base: position 2,294,662 of record NW_028280870.1, on the reverse strand, counting down.
TTCATATAAATAATTCCTTACGTACAAAAATTAAGACACGCAATTTGAAACATTCTTATATAGTGATTGCATCAGTGAAATGATTGAAATTAACTATAAAAATAAGTCTAATATATATTTTTTAACAAACGAATAAAGAAAACTTACTTACACAACATGAATTCATATCACAGGAAAAAGTGACTGTTCCGCCCCAGGATTCGAACCCGAGTCCTCTGATATCCGGTTAGGTGCTTTTATCCCCTAAGCTAAACGGTCATCTTCCTAAACTCAGAAATTTATTGCAAAAATATAATATAACAAATATGTATGTATCTCAAAATTCAGCATTGAATGAACTTTTATATTTTGATATAAAAATATTTCTATCCACACACTAATGTGAATTCCATTCACAGTTCTGCACAAAAAGAAAAACTGGTCCATATTTTTTTTATTCTAGAAAAAGAAAAAAATTAAACATACACTACATACGTATATCCTTTTTTGTTATTAATTGACAATTTTTAATATCCTAAATCAATCTAAAAGCACCTTAAATAATTTAAAAAGTAAGTATTTTTTCGTATAAAAATAAATTCAAAATATGCGAATCGATTATATCCGTGTAAAATTTTATCTTAGCGGCAATTTTGTGCAAAAAAATTAAATGAGTATATATAAATAAAGGAATAACATGGCCAACGATAAAACGTGTTGGCGATATTACTAGAGATCAGTATTCTTTGAATTTGTTAAAGCTACTTATAGTAAAATGCGTCGACCTCGCACACTGATATAGTTCCAAATTTATAGCAAAATCACACTTAGGAACATTCCGTTGTATGATTTGTTTTTAAAATATATAGTTTTTAAATAAATATAAGATAATACAGGGTGGAGCAATGGGTATTGACGGTTTTTAAAATGTTATTATGGATTTACTAATGAAATAACCAAGGTCAAAAACATATAACATGTAATGCAGTTTTAGAACAATTTTTTTTTTGAAAATAGCGTGTTTTAAATAGCCACAATGTTTTTCAAAACATTTTGTTAAAGTCGCGGTTGAAATTTGTCTGTAACTCATAAAAGCGTCATCTGGTTTGTTGCTCCGATTTCTAGGGTGATTGGCTTTTAAAGCTCATAGCGTTTGAGGCCTATTTACAAAAAGGTAAAATCAGTTTGAGCTATTTCTTTGCCAGGTTGCCGGTAAAAAAATTGGCCTTTGCGGATTTGCCCGTACCTAGTATGGGCAAATCCGCAAAGGTCCATTTTTTCGCCCATATGTAGGCAAAGAGTTTAATCTGGTGACCTGGCCGGCCAATTAAAATCGCTGTATCGGAACACAAGTCGTCCAGAAAACATGTTTCTTAGAGCAGTCATGCAAATTTGCGCAGTATGACTTTTGCAACCATAAACCGTTATTTTCAATGGCAAAAAATTGCTGTAAACTGCATTTTATGTATTATAAAAATAAATGTTTTTGACCTTGGTCTTATTATATATCCATTACAGTATATCCATAATAACCCCCACTGAACCACCCTGTATATATCTACTCTCGGAAGAGCAGTAGATTGATTGCAGTCGAGTGATGATTTACAGTGATAATTTAGTAAAACTTAGTACAAATATTGTTACAAAGTAATTCAACCCCTTAACTGAGTATTTTTTTTATGTACAATCCATAAAAATGGCATGTTTGTTTTTTTATTACACTGAACCCACTCTTTTTTATACACAATTTTGAAATAAAACGGTGCAAAAAAAGAGAAAAATTAAAACATTCATCAAACAGCATGTTACGGTAATTTGTAATTTCATACATCTCTCGCGTGTGCTTACTACTCAGTACTATGCGCAGAGATGTATGCGAAAGGGGGCTAGGTGAATAATTTTGTTACCTTTGATTTTTTTTAAAGCATTTTCCAGATAAAATAAGCTTTAATTAATGAAATAATAATTACTATCCTGGATTAATTTTTATGCAAGGAAACCTGTCCACCATATTATTACTTTTTTTTTTAAAGTTCAGTGTGCACTGATAATTATGATTTCTTTTATTTATCATTTTAAATACTTCTTTCCTTGACAACCATTCATTACTCCAATAACAGATATTTAAGTAAGTTAAAACCAATGGACGATAAATTTTCGGAAATTATTCCTCCAACCCTATCCGCACATCCGAATGGTGCATAGGGCACCGAATCAGAACGATGACGAATTGACTCGATTTTTCGATTATACAAAGACAGGATGATCACAAGTGTAGGCAACCCTGACTGCTGTTACTCTCCTCTTTCTCTCCAATAGTACTTGCTATTCCACCTCCAACTTCTTTACCACACACCAGTTATGACCAACACCCTAAGCTAATTCTCTAGCGTCGCCAGAATCCATGAATACGGAATGCAGGACTAATAACCCTGCCTTTATATAATCATGATCCAGCTAAAAACTCTTCCATTAGATCCAGTACTCCATGAGCCATTTAAATGAAGATAAGACCCAAAAATCAATACAAAACATGCTTATTATTCATACTAATTTCTCAGTTAAGGGGTTAATTGTGTAGAAAAAGAGCTCATATCAATTGGAGTAGTGTTATCTTGATAAGTGAAGTAGAATAAAGCGTAGGTTGAGTGGAAAAGATTCATTTGGACGTCCCGGTTTTCAGATTCTGGATCCCGGGTCTTCATTCAGCAGCATGACTTGCAAAGCCGCCTCATCTTCGGCAGCGTATAATATACCATCGGACAGCTCTTCCTGTTAAAAAAAAATCAAGAAATTTAGTTTTAAAAATAGAGTAAGCATACATGCAAATAGGTTGGATGGAATTGAATATTAGTACCGTAGAACAGGGCTACTTGAACTTTGATGTGTTACTTGAGCCCAGTGCAAAAAAAAAATACTGACACTTATTGTCACAATACGTTCATTACTGTAGACCAAATACAGATTTAAATCTTTTTTTTGTACTGGGCTCAAGTAACACATCAAAGTTCAAGTAGCCCCGTTCTACGGTACATAATGTTCCCCCCAAATTAATATAAGTCCGCCTCTGTGGTGTAATAGTTAGCATGTTTAGCTACCGTGCTGGAGGTCCCGGGTTCGATTTCCAGGGGGGGTGATAAAAAATATTAGTAATTTTACACCCTAAAAATAATTTAATATTACCCTGGACTGGTCCCTGAAGCGCAGGAGTGATCACCTTGCGTTCATGTAAGTAATGAACAAGATAACACTGCGTCAATATGATCCAATGCCCTATGCACCATTGGGTGCGGATAAGGATAGAAATAGAAGAAGATAAATTTCTACTAGACTCGTGTTTATCATATTGACTATACAAAAATATACTCAACGAAAACACATTATTTTCTTTATAATTCCGTTTCCATCACTGAAAACATAACTTGGCCTGAGAGAAATGGATGAACATTGTCTTACATAATCGGGGGAGATAAATCCCACATTGCGCCTTCGAAATTTCGTTATTTTTTAAATGTCACATTGCCTTATTTTTTAAATTTCACTATAACCAGCTTTAAATCTCAGAACATTATGAGATACATGAGGTGAACTGACCTGCATGAGCAGACTGTTGATGTTGAGGTCCAGGCCGGTGGTCTCCGTGTCCCCGTCCAGACACAGCTCGGCCCCCACGGCCCCCATGTCCCCCTCACCCTCGCCCTCCCCCTCGCCCTCCAGCTCCAGCTGCCCACACACCAGCGGGTTGCCCTGCTTCGAGTCGCAGCTGCAAACATGGCGACACAAAATTATGTTATGTTAGGTAAAATAATACAGTGATCCCTCGCAAATAGTACTTAATTTGTTCCAGGACCATGTTCATCACGTTAACCTTTCCCTTTAGGTGCTAAAAGCTTCAACGTGCACCCGTGACCTGTATTTTGTACACCATATTAAAATGTGGTTTAAAAACAGGAAAAATGTGAATATTCCCAAATGTTGCTTTTATTGACCATAGTGAAGTTGAAATGTAACAATTTTGTAATGTTAGCTCTGGTAAGTATCCGAAAATACATCGCAAGTAGTTGCAATAGTTAGCGTAGTGACACAACCGCCACGTAAGACAATCTGCGCACTACTGGGGCAGTAAATACGCTATGACGTGCGTGTATACACAAAGCACGCCACACACGCACATGCTGAGAAACGGTTATATATTGGTGATTTTATCCCTGATTTTTTCACAAATTATTTATTTCCGTTGCTGCAAATGAATAACTTTATATCATACTACTTTCACGTAATACATAATTATATTATGGAGGAATACGAAAATTCTGAGCCCGTATCTATTATATTTTATATTGATATTCAAAGTCGAAATCGAGTTGTAGTAAATACATATCACCGGGGGGGGAAGGTTAAAAAAAACTTTCCCTTTTCATCATTCGAGTGGTTATACCACTTACAAAAAGTGAGCGATGAATAATAAAGGTGTTATATTACCATTTCACAAAGTTAACAATGCTTTTAATATAGAAAATACATTTTGTTAAACGCATTTTCCTAACACAATATGTACATGTTAACCCTTTGACTGATTTTAATGCAGATTTAATTTGAAGAAGGGACAGGTTTTTTTATTTCTATTGCAAAATGTAGCTACCTCGTAGAATGCTACACATTCCGTAGACCGATATAGTCAGCAATGCAAATGTGCTCCAAAGAGCAAAGCAGGGAGACAGTTGCTGACTGATATCAAGGTCCGGAAGGTGTCCTATCTGGGGCATGTGCTAAGAGGAGAGAAGTACGAGCTATTGCACCTAATCATAAAAGGCAAAATAGAGGGTCGAAGAGGTTTGGGTAAAAGACAGATCTCCTGGCCCCGGAATATACGAGACTGGACAGGGATCAGGACTGTCAAGGCGCTGTTTAGACTTGCCCAAGACAAGGACAATTACTATCAAGTGATAGTCGACGTCAGGGGGACCTGACATGACACGCACAGAAGATTTTGTAGCGATTTTTTTTTAAAGATTTAGAACATATTTACTATATTGCTGGTATATACAGTATCTACTCAATGAATTAGGGCCACGCAGAATTTCGCGCAATTTCTCAATTCAAACAGGAATAACTCAGAGAAAACCTTGAATAAAACAACATTGAATTTTATTTACACATGAACACTTTATTACGCTTAAATTATGCATATATTTTCATATAAATATAGTTAGTATTTAGTATTTCCACCTTTGGCAGAAATAACTGCCTCAATTTTTTTTGGCATACTTAAAATGCACTGTTTTATCATGTTTTTTATTTCTTCGTCTTCTGACCAAATTTTTTGAATATTTTTTTTTACACAGTCTACTGTCGGATTTGGAAATGAGTATACCTTATTTTTAACATGCTCCATACGTTTTCTATAGGATTAAGGTCCGGAGAATTTCCAGGCCAGGGGAGCAAAGGCAGATTTTTGTTAGACAAAGATTTTATTATTGATTTAGCCCGGTGGCAAGGTGCCCCATCCTGCATGAAGGTGTATGGACCTTCTGTTGGGTCGAGTGTATGGTAGAAGGGCAATAAAATTCGTTCGAGGACCTGCTTATAGGAATTTTGGTTCATTGTTCCTTCCACGAAAAACAACGGCCCAGGTAAATTGTTAATAATACATGACCATATCATTGTTGCAGGGGGGTGTTTGATAACTTTTACCACACAGGCCTCATTGTAACGTTCCATTGGTGTTCTCCTGACGAATCGACGGCTCTCTGTCACGGCTTCTAACCGGCACTCATCATTAAAGATGACCTGAAAAATAATGAAAATTTAAGTTTAATTCAAATATATAAGTTTATTTACTAAAATGATATGTTGAAAATTAAATTTAAATAAATACCTTTTTCCAATCATCTACCGAGTAATTTCGATGTAGCCTGGCCCATTTTAATCGATCCGCTTTCATTCGTGGTGTCAATTTTGGTACTTTTACAGGGCGCCTGCATTTCAGATTTACTTCGTAAAGACGTCGCCTCAGTGTTGATACCGATATATTTATACCCTCTTCTTCCAATTTTGTTTTTAATGTTTTGCTGATGCACTACGGTTTTCTAAGGCACTTTGAACGATTTTTCGATCAGTCCTCGGTGTTGTTTTTCTAATCCTACGACAGTTCTTTCGCCGATTGCTGGTGGCGGGTGACTGATTTTTTATTGATTTTGAAATTCTGTCCACTGTTTGACGAGAAACGTTTTCTTTTTTTGAAATTTCTCTATTAGATAGTATTCCTAATTTCAGTAGCACTATAACACTAGACTTTTTTTTCTCAGAAATGTCTCTACTTTTTCCCATTTTGTCCTTTTCAAAAAAAATACTTGTGTTTACAAAAAAAAATTATACTATATGAACTAAAATTAAAAATTAAGTTTTTTTCACAAGACACGATAACTATATAACCTCTCTGAACAAAACAACAGCCAGAACTCAAGAAACTTCACTAATAAATGAGATAGGACTATTTTTTGAACTTTCAACTATCTGTCTACCTGTGCTAATTAGGGACCTTTCTCAGAAAAAGGGTTTGAAATTTTGCAAAGGCTTAAATAATCCAGGTATATTTTACATATTATTGAAGGTAATATACATGATATTAGATGTCAATAGAAAACTTAAAGTATTTATGTAAAATAAATATAATAATCCAAAAGATTTCAGAGTATTCAAAAAAATAATGGGTGGCCCTAATTCATTGAGTAGATACTGTATACTATTATATTATATCCCAGGTACGATTCCCAAGTGGGTCAAAATAAATATGGGTGATTTTACTCTCGTATTTATTTAATATCACCCTGGACTGTTACAAGAATCGCAGGACTAATTGCACCTTGCCTTCATGCAATTAACAATCAAGATAACACTGTGTTAATACGATGCAGTGCCCTATGCACCATTGTGTGCGAATAAGGGTTTAAAAAATGTATACTATGAAGTAAAAACTTTTATGATAATTTCTAGTTTGATCCGGTGATGATGATGGTTATCAAAAAGTGAATGATTTGGTAATGTTACCCGGAAAGGTGTTGCATGGGGTGGGGGTGGTGTGTGTGTGGGGGCGCGGGCGCCGGGAAGGGGGGCGGGTCCAGCTGCCCCCACGGCACGTGCGTGCGCGCGCTGCGCAGGGACAGCAGCTCCTCGCCGCCCAGCTCGGGCAGCCAGGCCGGCTCGGGCTGCTCGGGCGGCGCACGCCTGCGCGGGGCCTTGCGCGCGCGCGCCCCCCGCGCCGCCCCCTCCGCCCCCGCCGCTCCCTCCGCGCCGTGCTGCTTCTTCTTGTGCACGTACACCGAGCTCTTGTTGGAGAACTTCTCCTCGCAACCTGAGGAATCATTGCATCGGGTTAGTCACTCCCTCCTACTGCGTAGATTCGTGATCCGCACTTGTCATGAAACGAGAATACTGTCACTGCGACCATATTAGGTCTATTGTGACCTCCCTCTGTATTACAGCTCACTGCCAAGACCTACGTGAGTCACGTAACTCACGACCTGTCTCGGTGGTAGGAGCTTCACCTTCTCGGAGTCGAGTAGAGGTCCTCCAAGGATGTGACTTCGTTTGTGAGCAATGCGTCACAATTGTAGAGAATGTGGATTAGCGTTTCGTTATTCTCCATACAAAATCTGCATACTGGGGAGTCCTGAAGTCCAATTTTTTTTCATACAGAAGTTAAGACCGTGGCCCAACATTTGCCTTATCGACTAAACACATTTTAGACAGGTATTTTTTTACACCTGCGGACCACTGGCGGCAGGATTTGATTATTATGTACATATAGTTAATACCTTAACAAAGTGATTGGTATATCATATTCATATAAAAGCATTGGATAATTCCTTCTTTTCTGCCTTTGATATGAGGCTGGCGCAGAAGATAAAAATACCTTACCCGTCCTTAAGCATCAACCGATTGAACAAGTAGAAATACCTTTACTGTCTGAAGTGTATTAATGCCAAATCAATAAATACCATTACGAAGTAAGAAATAAAGTTGAAAATAAATTATACAGCCTTGGTCAAATGTATTAGGCACCCTCTACAGAATTGGTTTATAAATTATCAACCTTTCTGAATTCAATAAAGTTATTAGAGACCGCTCAGTTTCACTCAGATCACCTTTTTTTGGCATTTTGATATAAAAATAATAAAGGCTTAAATGAAAAGTACATAAAAAATGCACTTTTTCACTGATTAAAATAACTGGAGAGCAATGTTTCATATGTAAAACTGACCCTTGAAATAAGTAAAAAGAGTTTTTAAATAAACCACGCCCCTTACTATTGTAGGTCGGGATAGCAGGTAATAAGTAGTAGGTAAAATCCATCAAAATACGATAAACCGAAAAGATTGCGAGAATTCCAAGAGTCACAGTATTTAAAGACATAAGGGGTTGATACATTTCGCTCACTCCTTTCAAGAACGTCATAAATCAAAAATCGACAATTTTCAGTTGTGCATGTCTTCAGAATGCCCAGAAAATGTACTACATCCCAGCAAAAGAAGCATATTTTTAGCTTAATATTTACCTGCTACAGGGCAGAAAGTGTTGTTTTTGCATTTTGAAGAAAAGGTATTGTTTAATTATTTTTTTAAATATGTATACTAAATATTTTTCAAATGGAGAAAAAACCTTCAGGTTTTACCTAAAAAGATCCGTTGCACAGTAAAAAGTTCAATAAGTGGATTGATTTCTATTTTTAACCTTTTAACCGCGTTCACTTTGTTCCTGAGAGACGCCCGTGCGCGGCGGTATTTCGCCGTTTTTTAAATGATTACTTTTATCATGTATTTAGTTAAGAAACGATTTATTTTCCTAAGCAAAAACGTTCAATGGGATTCATTGTGCCTTTTTGGTACTCTATAATACACTCGTGTCACATTATTCTTGAAATATATCGTAATATAAACAAATAAGATCGTAACATAAATAAATCAAAGCACGCATCGTGTGACACTCTTACCCACTGGCGATGCGTAGCGTCGAGAGTGAGACAGATATAGGGCATGATTATGGCGCGGACTAATTACCGACCGCAAGAAAAATGAGGGATCTGTTCTTTTATTTATCCTTGTGATGTTACAAATTATTAGTCAGATATTTCAACAGATGTCATAAGGCCGAGGATTGACGTATTATTTTATCCAAAGTTCCACACCATGAAAAAATCCCTCCAAGTTGAACTGAGGTTCGAAACTTGGAGTAAAGTAAAAATACAAACGGTTATGTCAGCCGCGTACAGGGAATGTTTTGTGAAAACACATACGGTTATGCGAGCCGCGTGGATCCGGTTAATACATTGTATTATGTTTTTCAACGTTAAAAACGATCTCCTGAAAAAAATTTTTTTGATTTATGACGTTGTTAAAAGGAGTGAGCGATTTGGCCAAGGCCCTCTTGTTGTATACAAGAGGGACATTTTGATAGATACGGATGTTGACAAATAATAAAATATTGCATTTGTGTCTTTTTTTATCTACTCTAGCAGGTCTTTTTGTAAATATTACCCCATATTTTAAATATTTGTAACTAATAAAACACATGGTTATGGCAATACAACTAGTGAAATCAACCAGGAATAAAAATTTGAATGGCCGCAGTAAACCCTGGGTGAGGATCGCACCTGGATGGTCGCAGGCGTGGTGGCGGTGCGGGAAGTGCCTCGGCTGGTGCTCGCGCAGGTGCTCGGCGCGCAGAAAGGAGTGCCCGCACACGGAGCACGTGTGGCGGCGCGCCCCAGCGCCCGCGTGAGCGCGCGCGTGGCGCCGCAGCTTGCTGGCCGACGGGAACGCCCAGTTGCACGACTGGAATCACACCCATCAATATTGTCCAGGGATTACATTAACGCTACACCTAGTGCCCTATGCACTAGGTGCAGTTTAACCTAGCCAGTTCTAACCCCATAATTAATTTAATTTTAATTTGATAACTTTATTATTATAAGAGCTACTTACTACATTTTTTTTTGTTTATTACAATTCAAATTGTTAAATGTTTAAAAATATTATATAATTAATATATATTTTTGTTTTAAAATCATGATAATTTTTTTATTATAACTTAATTATAATGTCTACCGGTTAGCTTCAAAACCGGTAGACATTATAATTAAGTTATAATAAAAAAATTATCATAATTTTAAAACAAAGTTACATTTTAATTATAAAATACAAAATCACAAAGTAAGGGCCTTTGTGCATTACACGGAATTTTACCATCCGGCAGTCCGGTTTTGGAAAATGAAAGCGACTACGACAGTTTAGCGTGATCGAATTTAAGCGCAACGTGCTCACGCACAAATCAAGGGCACGGATCCGAAGAAAGATGAACAAAAGCACAAGCCGATCCAAGCCAATCATCCTTTCGTTTTATATGCTAACTGACGTGCCGGACGGTAAAATTCCGTGTAATTCCGTGTAGTGCACAAACGCCCTTAGTGCTTCAAATATAAATTATAAAAATATTGTTTTTGATAAAAAGCACAATCAGTCGGTACCGCGAGATCTACTTTCTTTCACTCTAATAAATGTGGTATTACCAAAATAAGAGAACAAGAGAGTTAGATTACTCCGCTTTCATTTGATCCGATTTCTAGCCTCTCGTTTATCGGATGGCTGCTGTCAATCGGCGCTTCACGGCGCGTTGGAACAGACATATCACCTATGACTCAGCCGGCGGCGAGTTGGTACTCGCTGCGAGCTGCGTACTTTTCCATACAAACATGAACTGGGGTCTTTTGGCACCCTGTCCCTTGGCGGGAAAGATTAAATGTAAACATCCACAAGGACAAGTTTGGAAGATAGTCACGCGGTCGGGCAGGCTGACCAGGAAGGTGGCACTCACGGGGAAGGTGCAGCGGTAGGGTTTGTCCCCGGTGTGGGTGCGCAGGTGGTAGCGCAGGCGGCAGGGCTGCGGGAAGCGGCGCCCGCAGCCGGGCCAGTGGCAGAGCAGCTCCCCGGGCGGGTGCGCGTGCGTGCGCGCGTGCACCGCCAGCCCCGACGGCCACCAGAACCGCTTGCCGCAAGTCCCACACCTGACAGACACACAACATATTGTCGCAAACTCAATCCATCCTACTATTCACAACATTTTCAGTGTCCAAAAACTTGTTCACAAATCTGGGTTTTCTCCACTTTTTATAAATTTTTTCACATAAAATGTAAAAATAATTTTACAATAGAAGTTTTATTATATTATTTTTTAATAATAATAATATAATAAAACCCTTATCCGCACCCCAATGGTGCATAGGGCACTGTGTCATATTAACGCAGTGTTATCTTGATCGTTTACACATGAAGGAAAGGTGATCAGCCCTCCGATTCAGGTACCAGTCCAGGATTATATTGAATAAATATTACAGTGAAAAAATCACTTATATTTATTTTACCCCCCTTGGGAATCGAACCCGGGACCTCCAGAACGGTAGCCGAGCGTGCTGACCATTACACTACGGAGGCGGACAAAAAGGATAAGTTATTTTTTACATAATATAAAAATATCAATATATTATTTTTAAATTTTACTACAATAATAAAATGATATTTTTACATGTTGAAATAACTCATAATAGGTAGAGAAAACCCAGATCTAAACAAGTATTTGGACACACCCAGAATGTAGTGAATAAAATAACTGGTCAATTTATAAGCTGCATAAAATAAAAAATCATGTTTTCTGGCATTTCCCTGTATGTAAAAAAATCTGGTTAGGATCTTGTCTACAAAAATGATCATGCAAAAATTATTCAACTAATCCTTCCGTTATGCCATTTGGGGACGATACTAGAAACTCACGACTGCATATCTTGTATGTATTTCTTTTCAGATGTCGAGGGGTCAGATGATCCACAAAGATAAAACAATGTACGATACTTGTACAAATTAAAAGTGACAATTAGAGAAGTTCTCGTGAAGCGAATACCAGAAAATGAAACGGACCTGTTGACAGCCTGCTGCGGGGTGTGGTCTGCACTGAGATGCGCCTCCAGCTCGGGGCGCGCGGCGAAGGTGTGCGGGCAGGCGCGCGCGGGGCACTTGAGGCGCGCGGCGGGCTCCGAGTGCGCGCGCAGGATGTGCGCCGTCAGGTTGAACTTGGTGCTGTAGGCCTTGCGGCACCCGGCCTGCGGGCACGCGTGCCGCCCCGCGCCCGTGTGTGTGCCCGCGTGCACTCGCAGCTTGCTCAGCGACTGGAACGCCCAGCCGCAACTCTCTTGAGAACACTGAAAGCATATCGATAAATCAATCCCAGATTATGGCTCGCTCAGGCAAATTTGTGAACGAAATTACAGTCATTCATCATATGTTTGCCTCATATTAAAAACACTATTCCTCTTTTTGGCCTTAAATATTAACACACTGCTTGCGGGAAACGCTTAAAAGTGTCTTTTAAATACTGTTGGTAGAGAGTAAAAGATGCTTTTAAGCGTTCTATTTGCTTACTTTTGGTGAGATATGTATATATTTTATACGTATATGTATATATCCTTATATCACCATTGGAACATCTATCATACAACATTTTGCCCCACATTCGTCTGACAGAAGGCATTTCAACTACATTCATCCTTCTTTTGCCAACTCCATGCTTCACTTTGTATTTACCTAATGTATGGAACATGTTTTATTTCAGGGTAATTACATATTCAATTCGATACGTCTTAAAACCATCGAGACAAGATCTGATCTATATTCGATTACAAAGACTGCAGTGGCAGGGTTGTCACCTTGAAAGGTCTGAGATCGAAGTGCGCGAGTATGTGGTTCCTGAGCAGGTAGTGCGTCTTAAAGCTGAGCTGGCAGTCGGGCTGCGTGCACGGCCAGCAGCGCGTGCCGTCGGGGCGCAGCTGCGAGCGCACGCGCTGCTCCGGCACGCCCACCGACTCCAGGGCCTCCGTCACCAGCCGCCGCGCGCGCCGCCGCAGCTCCGCGCCCGGCTCCTGCCGCTCCGGGGGGCGGTGCGACGCCTGGTGCTCCTCCAGCAGCTCCTGGCTCGTGTACGCCGTGTTGCAGCCCGAGCTGTTGCACTGCACGCCGGCCAAATACAAAACGGATGTTAGATTCAATAGAAATAAATCAACATAGTGACTTTTTTATTCACTAAACATTCAAAATAAATCTCAATGTTCAACAACCAAAAAAAATCAACACCCAATGGCGCAAAGAGCACTAATATTATAATTATATTATGGCAAGGTTATCAGTCCTGGCCATTCATTAGCTATCAGTCTAGAACAGTGTTTCCCATGGTGCATCACGCCTCAGAGGTGGGGCACCATGCTTCACCGGTGGGGCATCACGCCTCGGTGGTAGAACACCACACTTCACCAGTGGGGCATCATACCTCAAAGGTGGGACACCACACCTAAGAGATGGAAGACGTCAGCAATTATCTATCATATATCAGCAGTTATAATATATGTTTTGAAAATTTCTTGAAATTTTCTTAATTAAAAAAGAGGACGTAAGGGCATATGACATTTGTAAAGACTATAGTGGGACATGGCATAAAGGAGGTGGGGAAACAGTGTTCTAGAGTGATATTTAATCATTAAAGTAAAATATAAAGTATTTTGACCCTCCTTGGGAATCGAACCCGGAAACTCCGGCACGGTTACCAAATGTGCTAGTCAATACACAATAGAAACAATATATTTTTAATGCATTGTTTAAAGCGTGCACATATAAGTGAATTTCAGAAACCTAAGGTATGTTACGGGGATGTGCACATTTTTGTGCATTTCGGTTGCTTTTCAACTTCATTATAGACAATTTTATTTATTTTATTTTATTTTCAATTAGACATTCAAAAACAAGTCTTGAATGTCTAATTTCTTGTCTTGTTTGCTTCGCTGTGTAGCGATGTCACTATAATACAAAAATATGGTATATTATTTTCTGGTTTCAAAAAATGGCTAAATATTGTCATTCTTTCGATCCAATCTAATATCGCCCAAGTCAAATTAATTTCCTAAAAAAACTTCACAGTAACAAATGTGGTTATCAAATGAAGAGTACTTGACATTTCACTCACCACATAAATATTGAGATCAAAGTGCGTCAGGATGTGCAGGTAAAGTGCATTCTTCTGCCCGAACAGGCTGTCGCAGTCGGGCAGGGGGCAGAGCCACACCGTATGCGGGGCTCCCTCGTCCCCGCCCAGCGCGGCCGGCTCTTCAGGCAGCCCCGCCGCCCGCAGCAGCTCCAGCGCCACGGCCGGGTCCAGCGCCGGCCCCTCCGGCTCGGGGTCCGGGGAGCCCCCGCCTGGATCACCCGGATCTCCCGGGTCTTCGACCGCAGAGCCTAGAAGAAAGAAAGGTTTTGTGAAGTCAATGTTTAACCTACCTAACCTAACATACTCTTTATATGTATATAGAGTATGTTAGGTTTAGTTTGTGTCGGGTTGTGATCCCGTGGTTAGTGTCGCGGACTCTCAAGTCAAAGTTTCTCGGTTCGAACCCACTCTACCAGAATTTGATACCTATTTCTAATAATGAGCTCCTTAGGCTCACGGAAATAGTATGAAATTGAAATATTTGTTTAAATAATAAAAAACACATATATTTCTCTTTTAAATTAAAAAAAAAATTATAATAATTGTATTTAAAGTACTTAATTAGTGTTTCTTTAACATGTTGACTGCCAACTACGAGATGACTCGTAGATTGTGTTCTTTGCTAGGACGCCGACTAGGAGTTATCTCATACTGTGTTTACTTGCCATATTTGTGCAGCTACGATAAAATTCCTAGTATATCAGTGCTAATATGGATAGATGGCGCATGGGAAGAGAACAAAAAATCTATGTTGACTTACATGAACAGAAAATTTATTTTTTGTGGCAACCCACAACAATCGAATGAACGAGCATAATCGAACACGCTGTGGCAACTTGACAATCGAATGAACGAGCATAATCGAACACCCAAACCGAGCTCGCACCGAACGGGAACCAGAACGCTACATTTCGTCACCGCCCGTCCACTGATCGACACGTCTTTCAACTGTTCTCACATTATAAATGAACAGAAAATATAATAATAAAAAAATTATTCAAAATCGAAAAGTAAAAGAATATTTTTATTGTTTGTGAAATTGGCTTTTTAGACCGGAATTCTAAAAACTGCCGTGGCAGTCAACGTGTTAATTTCTGAATTAAAAAAAGTGTTGTGCTGATAAAACAAAGTGTGACAAATCAAATCAACATGGTGAAGAAACGCCACATTTCAGACGGGTATTTTTTACGCTTGCGGACCGCTAGCAACGGGATGTGATTATTATGTACTTATAGTAACAAAGAAATTTATTTATAATATTCATATAAAAACATTAGACAATTCCTTCTTTTCTGCCTTTGAAATGAGGCCAGCCCAGAAGGTAAAAATACCCTTCCCGTCCTTAAGCATCAATCGACCATATGGGTAAAAATACCTTTCTCGTCCGTAAAGTGTGATAATAACATAAAATATCATTATTGTCTTTTTTAATAGCAACACGTGTATATTGAGTCCAATATGTTTTATAAAAGTATTTTTATTATTTTTGACTTGTTTACAAGCCATTTTTAAGTGACTTGAGAATAAAAGTATTATAATGTGTGTGACTAAGCTTAACACATGCGAGACCGAGTTAGAAATACCGACATCCGGAGCATGTGCTAGACAGAGGATATCGTGAGGTGGGGACAACAACGAAGGCGATACTGGAATGAACATACAAACAGAATGTCAGAAGACAGACTTCCACGTATCACCCTTCAAGGTAACCCAGAAGGACGCAGACCCCCAGGCAGATCTCCGAAAAGTTGGAAAGACAGCTGGGACTCAACATCCCAAGAGCGACATGCGGAGGCACAAACAGATCCCTAGGATCTACAAAAAGAAGAAGAAGAAAGAAGAAGACTAAGTTTCTGAACACGAGGTTTACAAAGAGATGTTATAACTTTTAACAGAAAATTTTTACAATGAATATTTTTCTTTCAAAAAGTGAAAGTTGTTTAAAAAAAATAGAATAATGTTTTAATAATATAAAAAAATAGAACAATAAATATATGGATAAAAGAAATATTATTAGATATATAAAGATGTTTTTTTTTTTTAAGAAGTAAAACTATAAATTACTGCATTATCATGAGTTCCTAACAATAACATTTAATTAAAGACTTCATTATACAGATAACATATTAATGTTTATAAAAACAAAAATAAATAAGTCACTCTCATTTTGGTGAGAATGATTGAATCACGTCCGTTAACCATGTGGCTATGACGTGCACGTGTGGACCAAAACATGTGAGCAATAATAAATACTTTTTTTTAAACATTAAAATTCACAAATTCACCCAAATTCTCTTCACTATCCATGAATGATATAACTAAACTTATCACATAAAAATCAATAAAAATGCATGCGTTTAAAAGGTAATGTATTCCATTGAGGAAGTCTGGTGCAACTGACTGCCGCAAAGAATGTCGGGGATGTTTATTTATCTTTTTGCTTTTTAGCCTTTCCCACACGATTTGAATGGACAATACACTTGCGGACCCCATTCAGAGAGCACAAAGGAGAGATGTGAATAGGAGGAAACTGGTTTGTGCGGGGTTCAGCGTATTGCTAGCTCCTGCAAACTACCCCCTCCCCCTGGCACCACGCTCTTAGGACAATCATCTTAAAGGAAGCTTCATTTTTTATTTTGTTTTTATTTTTATAATTTTAAAAAACAATAATAATAAAAAATGCAGTTCATAGATTTTAAGTCATTAAAAAATATATATTAATTAATTTGGCAGCCACTTTGTGTTAAGATATTGTTTGCAGGAAACACTTAAAAATGTCTTTTACAAAAGAATTATATTTGATTACTTTTGGTAGACCGCGAGAGACACCAAAAAACATCGCACAGATTGGAATTAAATTTGTGGTTACTTGTGATTAGTAAACGACCATAATTAGTATACTAATTAGGGTCTGGGTTGATGAAAAAACCGCCTGACAACAATGTATTCGCATTTATCCATTTTTAAGTTATATTTTACTCTATGCATACCACTTTTTTTAAAAACCTATTGTAAAACGTGTTTCGATGCATCACGCATCATTTTCAAACACCGTATTTGAAGCCAAATATAAATTTTAGAGGCAAAGATTGTTGCAGGAAGACAGACTGGCGTGGCGTTCTATTCTTTCTGCCTACCCCTGCGGTGAAGCGGCATGATGGTTAGTTAGTTAGTTAATAGGTGAATAACTTAAGGAGCTAGAAGATTTTGAAAAATGAACAAATACATTTTTATTTTTTTCACAAAGAAAAAAAAAATCCAAAATTTAAATATAATACAGAATAGAATATATAAGAAAAATATTTCGTTTACCGTATACCACTCATGTAAAAGACATTTTTTGAGGACTAATAAAATACATTTCAACATATGACATTACAAATACAATGCTTCAAATAATGTTTAAAACAACTCACAGCAACACCAAACCGATTTTTAACAGAGAAATTCGTCATCATCATAATACACGCAGACATAATAAAATACATGTGGAGCCGATAAACACAACTAAGTAATGGAAATTACTCATCGGGAATATAATATATGTGACTTATATACGTAATATGTTTTAACCTTTCCGGGAGTATGGACGTAAATGAACGTCGGTACAAATTTTCTTCCAAGGAGTATCGACGTTAATGAACATCCAAGTCTATATGTCAGTTGGTATGATGTAATTTGTATAGTAATGACATCTGTGGATATTTGTATTTAACTTCGTCATAAAATATAACCTAGAGATGGTAAGCTTTATTTTTTATTTAAATTATTTTATTAATATTTTTTAACACCTCATCAAAGATTAAGAAGAATATGGAAGTCTGGGCATTTACGGGGCTGACGACCGTCATAGGCTGGTTTAAGTGATTACTTTACTTTTTTTTTATTTGGACACACTCAAAATGTTGTAAATTATTTTTACATAATTTCTATCTTCATAATACAAAGATTTTAATAATTTCTTTCTTCATAATATAAAGATTTTATTTTTTTTTAAATACATATTTAATGTAAAAAAACCCACTCCCCAGAGAAAGTCGGACACCAATTATTGTACTCCTGGAGAGGTTAAAATAAATTAATGAAATTTATTTAGATATTTATTTGTTCTCGGGTACATGGAATATACCCCTTATATCAAGAGTTAATAATGCATATAAAAGTATAATAAATCACCTCCTTTCATCTTTTATAACCGTACCCCAGTATGTGAAATATCCCAAAGTACTTATTAGCTTCGGTTACTGCTACAAAAGGTCTTTGTGAAGTACTCAATATTCAAATGGATGGGCACTAAAGTGGCTTTTACAATACTGTGGGAATACCTTTTTGACCATATCTTCTTCTTCTTCTAACCCGTACCCACAACCAATGGTGCATAGGGCACTTCATCATATTGATGCAGTGTTTTTTTTTGAGGTCAAGGGATCTTGCATTCCTTATGTCACCGCGACCATATTAGGTCTATTGTGACCTAGGTGACGCGGTGTTATCTCGATCGTTACTTACATGAAGGCAAGGTGATCACTCTTGCGCTTTAGGGACCAATCCAGGGTAACATTAAATAATTATTATAGTGTAATATAACTTATATTTATTTTTACCCCCCCGCCCCCGAGTTTCGAACCCGGGACCTCCAGCACGGTAGCTAAACACGCTAACCATTACACCGGGTGGACAATTTTGACCATTTAGTACCAGTTTACTTCTTATCCATCTGACTATCATCGAAACTATATTTCTGGACTGATGCAGTGTAAACATGATTGTTTATTACATAAGGGCAAAATGCTCAGTCCTGCACTTCAAGTATGAATCCAGAGTAACATAAAATAGATATATTAGTGAACAAAAAAACTTTGTTACTTATTTATTTTAAATGAAAATCAACATAGACAAATCTCAGTCACAAAATCATATAAGAATGCAAGGCTGAGATAAGCTTTATCGATAAAATTAAGAAAGGTGTGTTGAGATGGTTCGGACATGTGGAATAATTGAGTGAGGAAAGGACAGTAAAACAAATTTATGAAGCAAACGTAGTTGGAAATAGGAGCAGAGGAAGACTAAGAAAAACTTGACATCATCAAGTATTTCAAATAGTTGAAATTGATCAAGTCAGGTGTTGGAATAGTTGACAGGTGTGTATAAGAAGACAACACTGTGGAAGATTGTTAGCAAAGACAGAGTGGTGTGGCATTCTATTCTCAGTGCCTACTCCTACAGAGAAGCGGCGTGATAGTTAGTTAACTAACTAATCATCTCAACGCTCCCGCAGGGGTAGGCAGAGAGAATAGAATGCCATACCACATTGTCTTTGCAAACATTCGTCGCTTCTTCCAAATTCATGCATATCCTCATACATACCCACCGATTATTTCGACCTTTTAAGCCTTTGCAACTTTCAAGTATTTGTAGTTCTTTTTAACCTTATCCACACCCAATGGTGCATAAGGCACTGCTTCGTATTGACACAGTGTTATCTTGATCGTTACTTACATGAAGGCAAGTTGATTGCTTTGACTCTTGCGCTCCAGGGACCAGTCCAGGGTAATAATAAATAAATATTAACCCTTAATAACTAAAAATTCGTCTGGCAGACTACGCAATTAAAAATGAGAAACTTAATCAAAAGTTTTTATTAAAAATAGGAACCAGTTACATGGCACTTAAGTTTGGTTTATTAGGAATGAATGTAAGAGACATTTAACAATAAATCACTATTCCGCACAGCCACTACATATCACTCACATTACATTCTCTCAACAACGTCATATGTCAAAAATCCTTGATTTTCAGTTGTGCATGTTTTTGGAATGCCCAGAAAATGTACTATATCCCAGCAAAAGCGGCAAATTTTTAACTTAAAATTTACCTGCTACAGGGCAGAAAGTGTTGTTTTTGCATTTTGAAGAAAAAGTATTGTTCAATTATTTTTTTAAATATACTAAATATTTTTCGAATGGAAAAAAACATTCAGGTTTTGCCTAAAAAGATGTGTTGCACAGTTAAAAGTTCAATAAGTGGCTCGATATTTATTTTTAATACATTGTATTATATTTTTAAACTTTTAAAAGGATATCCTGAAGAACAAGTTTTTTTTATATTTGACGTTGTTGAAAGGAGTGAGCGATATGTCAATATTGTGCGATCCACAAATGGCATTGTATCTACAAATATAGTTTAGTTACCTAGCGTTAAATAAACAGTAGTTAGTTGGTTGAACCAATGAATGGACATACCTTCTTCATAGTGAAGTGTGACATCTTCTATAAACGGGGCATCTTTGTAAAGGAGCCGACCGGAACATTCCGAGACTACCGCTTCAGAAGGATATGTGCTGGTCGCCGCGGGCTGACTCTGTTGCTGTGACAATCTGTTCTTGTCGCAAACATACGTGTCCAATATGATCTTCTGGGATGGACAGCGCCTCCTCGGAAAGGTCTTGGAGCCCCGATTTTTGTTTATGACCAGCCCATCGTTCAAGAACACGCTATCAAACTCCGCTATGAGCGAGTGCGACTCGGCACTATCGGGATACAAAGCGGAAATCGCATTACTAACTGATTTCTGTGGCACAAAGTCAGGGACTGTTAAATTTTGGTGACTTTCTCCAGGCAAAACAGCTGATTGTGATTCGCCGTTTTCCACAAATTCCACCGCGTCTGTTTCGGAGATAGATATTGCATCAAAATCAATTAAATTAGTATCGTCCAAAATTGTTATATTAACATCATTGATAGTGGTATCAGTAAGTTGAAGTATGGGAGCCAAAGAATCGCTCGAATCGACGGGTTTTTTCAATGATCCGCTAGTAAGACCGGTAGAATTTGTCGGCGCATTGCCCCCTTGTTTAGTTTTCTTCCTAAGTATATTCGGTCTCCGATTTTTAAAGGAGCTTGTAGAGACACCGTGGGTTGCGTCAGAATTTTGCATTGCACTTGTTGAATTAGGAATCTAAAATGTAAACATAAAAATGACGAAAAGCTTCAAACGCCGCAATAAATGAGCCGAGTAAAGATAAAAACTTACTCGATTACCGTAGTTTTACTTATCATTCTCAGGCGATGAACTAAACAAAGCGCAGAACTGAAACTTAACTGGCAACAGAAATAATACTAAGGATAAAAACTTGCGCAAAAACTACATCCCTAATTTTATTATGATGAGGTCGACTCAATATTCACTTCACCATGAAAATATTAGGAACATCCCAGGCAAAACAAACGCCCCATTTACCGCCGGTCCGACCAGTTCTGACGTTTTCGAGGTTAATTTCTTTGTCTATGGTAAACTGAATCATAAACAGTAACATTTGGAGTGGCCATATAAAAAAATATCTCTGTGAATTTTTCTTCCCAGTTTTACAGATTTTTCCGAGATTTTCCTATGATAATATGGCGACATTTTTGCAGTCGGTCGTTACGATGGGTGGCTGAAATTATCAACCCCTCCCCCCGCCCCTTTTAATCCAAAATAAAGTACGATTGAATATTCGGTGAATTCTAAATTTAAAACACATGTATTCAGGTGGTATACCTACATGTTCGTGTTAGATACTCGTTAAGACTGATTTTTCGAACTCATAAATTAATGAATGATTATATTGTATTGAGATATCATCAGAATTTTTTTCACTAAAAGATCAACAACCAAAAAGTTGTCATTTAATATTTTCAGGGTCCAGTTTTTTTTAATTGTGAACGGGAGGGGGAGAGACATTGTTTTTTGTTTACATTTTCGGGATTTTAACTACAATAGTAAACTAACACATAAGCTACGTGGTGAAGGTAACATTAAAGCTAGTCACATTACTAATGAATCAGTTGTTTTAAAACCGATTATCGATCAGAAGGTATTGTCGTTAAGTTAATGGCTACAGAACTCGGGTAGCAATGACTAGGGGTCTCGGGTTTCCATACTAGTACTCGTTGTAACTTCCGTAACGTAGACGCTGCTAATTTAAGGTACCTGCGCTAGGATTACACAAGGAAATTAACGGGTTAACCTCGTAGTGTAGATAACATTAACATTGCTACTATTCGGTAAATGACACACATTATTTTTTGTCTCTAGTTTTCTGAAAGCACAGATACAAAAAGTCATAAGAAATAATAGGCAAGAAGTTATATATATTGTAAAGTATTATTAAGTAATCCAACCTACGTTGTATAATCGGTAACATGCCGATTTAAAAACTTACATTTAAAAACATAGATGTGCATCCCTGTCACGATATAGTAAAAACATTTTTGTGTTATAAATTTATTTGGATACTAGCTGTACTTGACCATACGTTGCTGTGTCTATTAAAAGGAAAATAAATTAAATGGAAAGCACACATTTCTAATACGTTTATTTTCAAAATGCTTGTGAAACAATGAAAACATTAAAAATCTATGAAACGCTGCAATAAAAAATATTAATAATAAGTCAAGAAGCATGCTGTCTGCCATGCGTAATGTTTAGTTTTGCGTGTGTTGCTGTTACAGATAATACTGCGTCTCGTTTTAAAAAATGTTTTCAAAAAAACATGTTTTTACCTGTCACAGGTAAAAACATCAGTGTACAAAAACACGCGCGTGTTTAAGAGGAAAGTTGTGTCAAAATTTTAAAGCAATCGTTGAATAGTTTAAGATGATTTGAGATTTTGCATTAGCTAACATTTACATTTTTATTTATATAGATATTGTGTGAATTATATACTACAAATGTAATGAATGGATCTTTGTCAGATGGGAGGAATATCTAATTTAACATACTCAACCTATAAAAGATTGTATTAGACTTGTTTTGTGTTTATAACAGCCGATATAATTAATATTTTCATTCATCATTTTCTTTTGGAAAATTAGCCTTCGAAAAAACGTTATTTTCGTAAGCTGGCAATGAATGACGTCACAGAAACGATGGTGTTATTTTAATGTTGGTGTCATTGCTAAATTATTGGCGGCTCTATTTGTTGATGTCTATCATCAATATTCAGTAAATTAATCAATAATCCAACATTCTATAGACAAAAGTCTATTCTACTAATTCAGAAGATTAAAAATAAACTTTTTACTACCACATTACAAATTCAGCAAACGAATTCAGAAACATAAATTATTAGGAGCGGTTGTCCATATTATAAAATGCAGAATATAATCAAATTACATTTCTCGGGTCTTAACATACTTTGAATAATTTATTTGGTTTGCACAGCGCGGGGAAGCGGGTGGAATGGAAATCAAATAGGGGGGAAGATAGGGACAAATTTAGCCGAGGTTTGTAGTTAAACTAACTGTTCATAATGCAATTTGTGTCTAATTCAGATTACTGGCTCTGTTCTCTATACTCTATAGACCCAGGGGTGGATTCTGACTCTGGTTTGAGAAAGAGAATGTATGATAAGTACCTACCTTTTTACTCCAAAAAACGTAAAAGTACCTACCAACGCACATAGAACTACAAGATCCAAAACTCAAAAACATATCAAACAAAATCTAACAATACTTTATTATGCAATGAAGTTGTACAACCTGCTTCCATTATTCATAAAGTCATTAAAAATAGAAACGAAATACTTATAAAAAAGCTATAAATGAATGAATAATGGAAGTGGGTAGATCTAAATAAATCGCATACCTAATTTGTATTGCACAAACAATTTTCTTTCATTATAATTTTTTTAATAAATATTTTAAAATGTGCCCTCGGCACGGGAAAACTCAGTGAGGGCACATTATTGTAATTTGTGATTTGTGATTCAGAATATTTATGTCATTATGCCTGCCTTTTCTTACCTGATTCCCATAATACCTTCTTGGTCTTCCTCTTCCTTTATTTTCTCCTGTTTTCCCCTCTATTATGGCAGTGTGGCCACTGTGTCTCAGTATCTTATCATCTTTCCACTGATGTTTTCTATTGTTGTTGTTGTTGCCAATGAGGTTATTTTTATATCAATAAGAATTTCAAAACCCTACAAAGGGTTCCCTCATAGGAGGGAACCCTTTGTAGGGTCATAGGACGGACATCTACTAAAGAAGAAATTCCTCTTAAGTTTTATCATTTTGTGGTTATCAAATTAGAAAATGAATAGTAAGATGGTATTTAAATTAGATTATACTTTTTACTGTTAAATATACGAGAGGGGAGTTTTACAATGAAGAGGAAAGCATTCAGATGTCTTAATTTAATAATAAGATTGTATGTCGTATTTGATTGCATAATCAATTTTCTTTCGTCATAATTTTTAAAATAATTTTTGTAAAATGTGCCCTCAGAACTCAGTGAGGACCCATTACCGTAAACTGTAATTTGTAATTACGTATTTTCTTCTTCTTCTTCTTCTTCCTTCTTATTGATCTTTGGATCTGTTTGTTTCGTTATCCGTCTCTTGTGATGTGGACTGGCTCTTGTGATGTGAGCTGTCATCGTCATCGCTTTGGAGGTCTTCCAGGTGGTCTTCTTCCGTCTCTAGGTTCTCTTGAAGAGGCATTCCAGAATCTTTTTCGCTGTCTTCCACATCTAATTATTATTATATAATCAAGAAATCAAAATGGAATACTAAACGAAACGGATGATAAATTTTACTCGGTAAATACCAGTATTTTTACATGTTTATGAATTTCTATTGTTTCAATTTTATTGTTTCAAAATGTTGCAGTTTATAACTTTTCGTATTTTTTTCGTTAATTTTCAGGTGTATGTGTGATTGTTAATTATTAGATAGTTAGCAAAATTATTATTTCTTAAACACAATTCATGTTCCCTGATTCTTGTTTTGAATTTCTTGAAGTTATACCAAGACTTAGCTTTCACATACGGTGTTTGAAAATGATGCCGAATATATTAGGTACATGGAAACAATTGTCAAAATAGATTTTAAGAAGTAGTGATATTTACCAAGTAAAATTTAAATTAAAAAATGGATAGATATTACCACAAAGTGACGAATCAATTATGTAATGAAACAATTAATCATTTAGAAACGACGCACGATTGCTCAAAATAAAAGAAGCTAGATAATGTTCGTGTTATTATTCTCAAAGCTCGACACCAACTGTGTACAA
Organism: Brachycentrus maculatus; assembly: GCF_059751285.1. Taxonomy (NCBI): domain Eukaryota; kingdom Metazoa; phylum Arthropoda; class Insecta; order Trichoptera; family Brachycentridae; genus Brachycentrus; species Brachycentrus maculatus. The sequence goes on along the minus strand of NW_028280870.1, from coordinate 2,269,547 downwards.
CCTTTGATGTCATATTTTCCGTAAATATACCTCGCCGCCGCAATTTCCGCAGCGTGGGATGGGGAAAGCTACGTTAAACCAAATCTAATGGGGCGTTCCGAACATTTGTCAAAACGTGATTAATTTTGCGCGGCGCAAATTTTAAATTCTGCAAATTGTTTCGCTCAGTTTGCGACCGTCCGCGACGTGGTCTGGATGCCAAAGCGGCTCGCGGGCGAGGGGTGGGGGGGGGTGGTCCAGAGGAGGCACTAACTCATCCCGGGCAGACACTAAATCACGGTCACCCCGGCGCGGACGCCCATTAAAATATTCATGATAATAACCGGGGCAATAGTTTCTTTGCGGGACCTAGGGACTACATTATTTTCGGTACTTCGGGATACTGCATAATTTAATTATCAAATAATTTAATCAACTGTTGTAACATAGATGTCGTAATGTCTTGTAACATAGATAAAAAAAAATATCGGTTTGATTGAATATAGTAACGCATCTCTTATAAATTTTCTGTGGACAAGCAAAATATTCAATATTTTTGCAACCTTGTCTTGATTTTGAATCTATGTATTTATAACCACTCAGTTCAATTGATACGTTTATCCCTTTTTTTAAAATAAGGCAAAGACTCAACTTTTAGAGGCTTGTCTGCAGGTAGGAAAGTTATAGGCAAGGTAAATGTGAAAAATACATCACAAAGACCCAAACGAATTGAAAATAAATCTTTCTAGAATTTATTTTGCAATAGGTGAGAAACAGTTTCACAGTCGAGCGTCTACCCAACTACGCCACGGCGCCTGTCAAAAATTTAATTAACGATAACTATGTTTTAATTTATTTAAATAATGCCATACGATTCTCCTAGTAAAATACTTCTTTCCAGGGTAGGGCCTCAATCACAATTATATCGCGTAACATTTAAAATGCGATATAAACCCAATGACGCCCATAAATAAATAAATTAATAAATTTGAATGGAATCACTAAATATTCATAGATATTTAAATGCTTGAAAGAGTCGTTTGATTAGCTTAAGCTAAGACGTGATAAAGACTTATTCTTACTTAAATCTACATATTCATTGTATGGTCCAATTTTTGAAAAAGAGGAAATAAAATGTGCAAAAAATGGTATTTAGTTGACAAAAATTGACGAGGCAATGGGACATAAAAATTTATCGGATTTAGTGGTGTCTTGTTTAGAAAATATGACACGAAGAATAAGACAAATAAATAAGCTATGTGACAAATCTTGATTTTTTTTATTCATTTAATATATTTACATTTTTATTTATAACATAATACATTTGAATCATTTATACATATGGAGAACTTTTATATTTCGATTCGCTGTGCCTCTCCATAAAAAAGTCTGTGCTCTTGTGCTTGGAAAGGGATTTACACTCGTGGTTTAATGTTATTTAATAAAAGATATAATAGTTTTTTATATATTTTTTAAAAGATTTAATTGTGTAGAGAGCTTTAATTTTTTTCTTAAGGATTTTTATATCATCTATTTTTTTATTTCTTTAGGGAGTTTATTGAAATGTTTGATTGCCAAATATTTGAAGTTTTGCTGAAATTGCTCGGTGTTGCATTTTGGAGTAGAAAAATCGTTTGAGAATCTCGATGATAATCTTTTTGTTAAATTTATATAGTTGTCACCCTTTAGTATTTGAAAAACTGCGGTTTTTTTATAAATTGATATAAGATATTGAATCGACTGTGTCTGTTGTATTGTTGTATCTTTTGTATTGTTTTTAAGGATCAACCTTATTAATTTATTGTGAACTATACACATCCACTATCATTTTTAAGATATACAAACTAAATATGCTATAAATCTTTGTAAATAATAGGCAAGGAGAATTTTAATTTCAAGGCAAATAATTTTTTTTTAATATATATTTTTTTTAAAACAAAAAAAAATACCTATACCAAAATAGATCGTATTATGATGAGCAAGTGAGTATTTTTTTTAAATATCGAAACTCACATTTTGTTTTCACTGCGATACACGTCAAAATTTGACAGTAATTGACAAAAAGGAAATATTTTGGAAATGTGGATAGAGTATGGGTCAAACCAATGAAAAGCCTTCAAGCAGGTTCCCTAAGAGCTTCACGAAGTTTCCTCCGTCTTTCCAGCAATGCCGAGGTCCAGGACTCGTGGACGAGCTGGACTCGGAGACCAGAGACGTCATGCCCAAGTGCTTCGAGGGAGCCAACCTCAAGGTCAGGAAGAAACTGGCGAAGAACTTGGATGTCGGCTGCAATATGGTATTCAGCTCTGTCACCCCCAGCGGTGGCCAAGTTGCGAGTGACTACAGAGATAAGCGAACCCAGCTGGAGTTCAGTTTGGCTCCATCTGGAGCTTTGGCTTTACGATCTAAGATACTACTCACACCTTCTGTATTCCTGGATTTAGATACCCAGTTGATTCGGGATAAAAACTCCATCGGAACGGCTTCTTTAGTCTACAGCAAGTTTAAGACTTCCGCAGCGGTTTCCGCATCCGCTTGCTCGATTCCCCTCAAACCCCTGAAGCATGAAGCTGATATACTGGACAACTTTGACAAAGCCATGCTGACGTTCAGCTTGCAGTTGGTAAGAAGACTCAAAAACAATTGGGTAGTCGGTAGCGAGTGGAGTGCGGGCCAAGGAGTGAGGTTGGCCGGGAGCACGGCACTGAGGAGGGGAAGAATCGGAGCCACCGTCGAAAGAAACCGGGGCCAGTTGTTCTGGTGGAGACGTCTGGCTGGACGGCTGGTCGTCGGAGGGACTTTGAGCGCGAATTACAACGGCACGCATGCGGAAGCTCGTGTCGGAGGGAGCTGGCACTGTCCCGGCACGGCTGTCCGCGCGTCTTACGGCAGCGACGGTCTTGTAGCTTGCTCCTTGCGCACGACGCTCCTGCAAGGGGAAAATGGTCACTTCGCCATATTACTGAGCGGCCTACTGAACCAAATGAATAACAAATTCCGTCTTGGAATGGGTTTCGAGGGGTACTTTTAAATATTACCTATTGTTTTGTATACATGTTTTCCTTTTTAGTGTGTTTCATTTTTTTTATAATAAATTTTTGTTATTATCCCGATATTTAAATATAATATAGACACACACATTCACATATAATATTTTACTAAAAACAGTTTAAGTAAGATGTTTTTTAATGGAATAACCCGCAAAGCCTCTACTTTTGGAGGCTTGTCTGCAGGTAGGATAGTAAGGATAGGGAAGGAAAATGTGAAAAATACATCACAAACACCAAGACCAATTGAAAATAAATCTTTCTAGTTTTTATTTTGCAATAGGTGAGAAACAGTTTCACAGTCGAGCGTCTACCCAACTACGCCGCGGCGCCTGTCAAATTTTACAATAGTTTCGAGCACTTTTTTTCTTAAAATTTTCACAAATTGGAAACATTCGTTAAGTAATAAAATCACCATTAATATGCTAAGGATGCCAGACTGCGTGATTTAGTACGATGTACAAGGTATCCAGCAGTTTATAGCGATGATTGTAATCCAGGCTTCAGAGGAGACGGGGTGAGAGAATGCCTTGGAGAGGGAGGAAGGTGAACGTGGGGATGGGATGGGGGTGTGTAGAAGAAGAAGTAAGGGAGAGACGTGCTGCAAAACAAGAAACATGACTTACTTAATCAATTAGCGGCCGGATTTCAAAGGATGGCACGTGGAAAAAAAATATATAGTGAATATTCATACATCGATCACTCCTTTCAACAACGACATTTATCAAAAAACTTGATTTTTCAGAAAATCGTTTTTAAAGTTTAATAATATAATAAAATGTATTAAAAATAAATATCAAGCCAATTATTGAACTTTTTACTGTGCAACAGATCTTTTTTGGTAAAACCTTAAGGTTTTTTCTGCATTTGAAATTATTTATTATATTTAAAAAAAATAATTAAACAATACCTTTTCTTCAAAATGAAGAAACACTTTCAGCTCTGTAGCTGGTAGATATTAAGTTAAAAATAAACCCCTTTTCTGGGATATAGTACATTTTCTGGGCATTTCGAAAACATACACAACTGAAAATTGTCGATTTTTGATGTATGACGTTGTTGAAAGGAGTGAGCGAAATATGGTATTGTAATGAATGTGCAAATGATATTTGATTTTTTTAGTGAAATTCGGACCTTTTTCGGAAGTATATAAGACTTCCGGGGACCTTTTTTGTTTTAAAAACGACCCTAGTGATTTATATGTTTTTAAGTTCTTAAGTTTACAAAGCCTGATTTGTGAACAATGATTTGGATACACTCAAAATACTAAAAAAATTAAATGGCCTCGTTGAAGATAGACATCCCCGTCTCTTGCGAATGCCATGGTCTAATTAATTCATTAAGATTGATTCGGGGTAAATGAAACACTTAATTAAGAGTAAGTGCTAAGGCATTAGGGGGGGAGAGACAACGGTATCTAGAGAGCGAGATGGAGATGCAGCCGCCCTGTAGCGAGGGTGTGTGAGTGAGTGTACTTACGTTATATTGATAGGGTAGGTGTACGTACGTAGACATGGTTCTGATCATAGCTATAGGGTGCTTTTTTTTTCAATTTTATCATTTCAATTTTATCATCATAAATGGCACGTGAATAAGAAAAAGTAATCATAAAAAACAGTGTTCATAAATAAAATAAACACATAAAATTAAATAAAGCAAAATAAATATCTGTTGGAAATTGAAATGGAAATAATCATAATATTATCATACTTTAGGTCAATCTGCAATATATTCGTATACTTTTTCATATATATCCAATTGATCAAATATTTAACGTCAATTATTTAAGTATCCTTTAAATATCCACGTCACGTAAATATTTCTTTTATATTTTGTACATTAAAGGCATAATATCTTTCATCGTTCACATTGTGTAAAAAATAAAATTAAAATTAAAAACATTGATTTGCTACTACCGGTTTCAGAATAATCATCATCAGGTCATTAAAATGAAATTGTAACGGTCAAAATCTACTCAAAATTAATGAATTTCGCAAAATGGCGTCAATATCGAATAATATAATGACACACGTCTATGTTCGATTATTTCGAAACCGGTAGCCACTAATTATTGTTATTTTTTATTACACAAAGTGAACGATGAATGATAAGAAGAGTGTTGTTTATTTTATTTTTACATTTAAATAATCATTTAATTTTTTAAACACCTTGTACCTCAGCCGCTGTGATCAGCCAAGTATTGCAGGACTAATCGGCAATCCTTAACTCTAATACAGGACACTTTCGACTAATTGTATTAGGATCTCCGCTTCGAGATCCATCTCTATATAGAGTGTTACCAAAATATGCTATCTCCTCCAAATTATTGAATTTCGCGACATACGTGTCAATATCGAACAATATAAAAACATACGTCTACATTCGAATAGTAAAATTAAGAAAGAAATCGAGAGTGAAAAAAATACTATTAAATTAAGAAAGACAATTTTAAAAAAAACGTATAAATATATACATATGTATTTATATATATATATATATATATATATATATATATATATATATATATATATATATATATATATATATATATATATATATATACATATATATATATATATATATATATATATTTATTTATATATATATATATATATATATATATATATATATATATATATATATATATATATATAAAATATATATATATATATATATATATATATATATAAATATATATATATATATATATATATATATATAAAATAACTAGGTACCTACCTATACATTTTATTAAGTACTTACAAATAGTAAGTATAAGGAAGGTAAGTGTGAAAAATATACAAAATACAAAAATATCAATTGGCGGATATGTCGCTCACTTCTTTCAACAACGCCATATATCGAAAAACTCGATTTTTAGGAGATCGTTTTTAAAGTTTAAAAATATAATGAAATGGATTGAAAATAAATATCAAGCCACTTATTGAACTTTTTACTGTGCAACAGATCTTTTTAAGTAAAACCTGAATGTTATAAAAACCTAAAGTATATTTTTTTAAAAAATCAATACCTTTTCTTCAAAATGCAAAAACAACACTTTCTGCCGTGTAGGGGGTAAATATTAAGTTAAAAATATGTCTCTTTTGCTGGGATATAGTACATTTTCTGGGCATTCCGAAAACACCCACAACTGAAAATTGTCTATTTTTGATATATGACGTTGTTGAAAGGAGTGAGCGAAATGTACTGTGTCATGATTGATGAATTTATCTAGGAGTTCCATGGTGTGACGTTCTCTCCAAATCCATGTCATCTGGAATTTTTTACCACCTTTTTTTTATTCGCCCTGTACATTACGAAGGTAGGTACTAGAAGCGTCTGTTTCAGACGGTTAAATTAAATATTTATCACTCCACGTCCCCTGAAAACCAACCTGTGGATTTCATTTTTATTAATGTTGGATATTTTCAATGTCTAATTGTGCTTTAATGTACGAAGAAATAAGAAGGCAAAGTTTGAGGAGCGCAAGAAATCCAACCCTGGACATTAGGCCCGGAGTTATACTCGTTATCATGTATTACCTGAATTTTTGAGTGATTAGTGCCATAGAGTAGAAATATAATGAACCCAAAACTTGGAACCTACTGCCTATAGTCAAATTAATATTCTTATTAAATCAAATAAATGAAATATATTATAACTAGCTCTACCCGACCAAGTAGATATTACTGTGGTATAGTCTGGTTAAATGGAAAAGAAAGAAAAAATTAAGAACACGGCTTTAATTTGTTCAATTTCACAATGCTCTTGAAACAAAGAGAATATTATATTAAAAATCTATGAAATAGCTATGCAATGTTTTCACATTCAAAATGCTAAGACAGGAACTGTCCAGAAACGCGGTGTCCGCCAAGATCAATGTTCAGTATTGCATGTGCTGCTGATACGTTCAACCGATGGCACTGCCATTATGGTAAAAAAAAACATGTTATTATCTGTCACTAATAAAAATAACTACATACTTACATAAATGTATATAAAAACACGCGCGTGTACATACGAATGTAAATAAAATCTGGTCAAATTATAAGCTCCATAAAAATTTTAAATTATGTTTTCAGAGTTGTTATTTTACTATATAAAATGCAGTTCCACCTATCTATAAAACCTGCGTAAGACCGATCCTGACATACGGCACGGAAACAAGAGCCGACACCGCGAGAACAAAAAGCCTTCTTAGGACATCCGAAATGAAGACTCTACGACCCATTGCAGGCCTAACACTTCGCGACAGAGTAAGAAACACAGATATAAGAAAAATCTGCGATGTTGAAGATGTTGTGCGATGGGGAAGAGAAAGAAGACGTTTCTGGAGAGATCATGTGAGAAGAGCGAGTTCGGATCGAGTGGTGAGGGTGGCAGCGGACAGCAGCATAGGCGGGATCAGACCCCCAGGAAGACCACCTAAACAATGGAAGGATAGCTGGTCTTCCACCTCCCAGGACCGACCCGAGAATGACAGGACCTAGTCCTAAAAGAAGAAGAAGAAGAAGACAGTTCCACCAAGAAATGTCAGTACAAAACTTAAATCTATGATAATAGTAAAAGCGCTTATTAACTTCCCCATAACTTTCTTTGACGACGTGCTCGTACCTACCGACAAATGCATAATTAATTCCACGCAAAATAACAGCAAATGATGTTTCTGTCAAGCTGGTGAAGCGCGGGGGGATCTTACCTCACCCCCCGCTGCCCGCCAGCGACCCCTAATCATACATTATATTCCTCTATCAGTGTCGGACATAAATCACCCCATTTATCGCATTAGCGGCCAGCCAATGGGGGCCCTCGGGGGCGTGCTCCCGCCCGGCCCCGCCCTCGCCACGTGTCCTCCCCCACCCGCCCCCGCCCACCGAAAACAACCCCTAACCACAGTGGAGAGTCGGTCCAACCGGAAGGAAGAGCGGCCGGAGAGTGATTTCAGCAATACTAATAATAATCATCTGTGGTGAAAGTGAAAAATTGTTAAAAAAAAATATTGAAAAATTGTTTCTTTTTGATAGTCCGTTGTGAGAAAACATGTGTCAAGTTTAATGATATTTTTGTATTTCTAAAAATCAAAATGTTGAGGTACTTTTTTAGTGAGATAACTTTATAATATAATGATTTCTTTTACTCCGAAATAAGTACCTTTCGAATGTTTTGTATTCGCGGTAGTTTTAAGTGTTGCTACTAAAAATTAAGCTACCGCGATGGAACAACTATCAAATTTCGTCACAAAATCCTTCGAATACAACAACAATAGCATAAAAGAAGACGAAGGGGCCAGTTTAGATGGAGACCGTCCTGACGAAATAGATATTACGGAAGTAGGATCACCAGGACGAGAGAGTCCTGTCCCTTTGGTCAAAAGGGGTCGACTGACTTCTACAGCAGCACCGGCAAAAAACTGGCTCTTGCCGGACAGCGAGCGCAGACCGAAGACGCAAAACTTCACCCCGACCCGCATAGAGCCTCGGAGGTTCTTCAACGCCTTCATCACATCCGGAATAAACCAGGACTTGGAAGATGACGTCAGAAAGGGTAAAGAAAACGTTATTGGACACAGTGACAGTGACGCGGAGTGTGGTGTTATTAACTACAGTAAAGACAGGCCTTCGGGAGACACGGAGGAGTCGTGTTCGGATGACGAAAGCAAAAACGTGAATGTGGAGGACGACGAGGAGTGGTCGGGGAGTGTCGGGAAGGAGAGCGTGGGGAGGAGAGAAGAACCAACGGGAGAACGAGAAGCCCAGACTGATAGAGAACTTGATATTAAATTAAGTAAGTTGATATTTTTACCATTTAGACTCTAGCGCGTTCAAAGTGAAACTTTTTAAGTTGAAACAGTTGAAATCATCATGCTTGGTTGATTTTCTGTTTGCATTTGTTCATGCATTGATCTAATTGAATAAGAAAATGTTTGTGTAGAATTTTATGAATTTGAATTTTATGAATTTATGAGTCTAAGCGGCTCATTATTAGAAATAGGTATCAAATTGTGGTAGAGTGGGTTCGAACTCAGAAAGTCTGACTCAAGAGTCCGCAACATTAGTAACATGCGTTTGTGATAGCTGAAAATACAATCAATTAAGAAGACAAATTTTCTAAATAACGAGAGAATACTGCGTCCATGGACGTGTCTAATCCGATTGTAAACTGACCTTTGTCAGTATTCAATTTTCAATTGAAATTTTCATCCAAAAATCTTATCAATGTTTGGAGGTTTGGAGGTCCAAGTTGAAGTGGATGTTGTAATCACTACTCATATTTATTGGCATTTTGTCCAGTTCTTTGACCAACAATTTTACCTTCAATAGTGGAAATTGTAAATGAATAAATATTAATACTGTTCAACTAATCGGCTGTCCAAACTCAAAACACAGTAAGGGACATTTTTATTGTAGTAGGTTTTTTTGCACTTTTGGACTAAGTAGATTCTACTTAGTCCAAAAGTGCAAAATAAAGTAGTACGAAAAAAATGTCCCTTACTGTGTTTTAAGTTTGGACAGCCGTAATGATTGTACGAGTATTATATGCAAACACTATTAAATGTTTGGTGGATTGTATGTCCTTTAGCTGGGAGTTATTTTCTTATGATTTGTGTTATTCTTAAATGCATTTTGTAAACATGGATTTTACAATAATTGTTTGAAAATTAATCTGTTAGTTACATTTTGTTATGAGTCGTGCAATGAATGACACGATATAACACCTTTCTATGTATCTCCATTATCTGTTTATTGATAGAAATTTTATAAATAATCTCGTTATGCAATGACTGATAGGAGTAGATTATAGAGTGTTATTTCAAAATACTTAAAATTCACTCTACCAAACGTGGTACATGTTTGATTTTTTTATGCGTTTCTGGGTTTTTGATATTGTGGTTTTAGGAATGTTTCATTAGTAATTTGTTTATTGTTTTTCTAGAAGATGATATATATGTATATGAGATAAATGTGATTTTTTTATGAGGAATCTTATCACATTTCATCTGCACTCATTTTTAGAATATCCTCTATTTAATTTCGTATCAAGTCGTGTATTTTTGTTTTTAGAATATAAGTTTTTTTTAAACGAATTTTTTTTTTAAATTTAGACGGAAACAGAATTTTGCATAGTTAACGTTGCGATTTCACACAATTCAAAATTCTAGGCGTTAAACAGTATTTTGGCACATTAGCTTAGGACACAACGTTGGTACATTCTCCATAAGAGTTGACCCCAAATAGTAGTAAGACAGACCCAACGCTTGTACTGAACGTTTATATTGAAAATAAGGAAGTAAGAAGAAGGAAGAAGGTGAAAATAAGAAGAAGGAAGAAAATAAGGAACGTTTATATTGAAAATAAGGAAGAAATCACGTGTAATTTTATATGAATAGCGTATATAAATGGCGCAAAGCCGTTAAATTGGTAGAGTCGGTAAAGCAGTTCGCGTAAATAATATTACCCATTCTGGAAATGAAAAAAGCCTCCTCAGTGTTCGCCGCCGACGTCTCAATAAAAAATCAGGGGTGTATTAAATTGTCGAAATGGAGCAGGAATAAACCGAGCGGAGGAACAGGGCATGTTGTAGGGTGGAAGGGAGGTGCTAAAAGTAGCCCCGGAGCGCTCACAGGGTTAATCCCTCAATTTGCATAATTGCAAAATAAAACAGTAAGCCTTTTCAATTTCGCAAATTGTTTTAAGTGAGAACAAAGAGTCTGTAAAGTAGTAGTAAAAGAAAAGTGGGTTTTCTCGCCTTAACACCTTCGGGCAAGCGGGAAGAACGGTACAACCGGAAGTCTCTCTTGTGTTGAGATTAAGTTGATTTAAATATAATATTAAAACACTTGTGTAAAACCACTTTCTTGAGTTTATTAATGTAAACACGACTAGTTTCTAGAACGGGCGTTATCGAAACTAGTCGTGTTTACATTAATAAACTCTAGAAAGTTGTACACTTGTGTAAGAAAGTGTTTTATTTTTATAACATTTTGAGTGTGTCCAAATACTTGTTCAGGAATCTGGGTTTCTGCTACTTAATTTTTTTTTGTATTTTTTTAACATCAGAAGCAGAATATTAAAGTCTGAGTATTTACATGGCTTACTACCAAATATTCATATTGTATATATATATATATATATATATATATATATATATATATATATATATATATATATATATATATGTATATATATATATATATATATATATATATATATATATATATATATATATATATATATATATATATATATGTATATATATATACTTACATGTATATATAAACGCGTGTAACATTTAACATAGCTGCCATTTTTGTATTGAAAAAAACAAGTTTTTCTTCAAAATAATTAAATGGTTTTGAAAACAAAAGAGTTATTGAAAGGAAAGAAGTTTTTAAAAATGTTTGTTGATGTATCTTCTTCTTCCTTCTTCTCTTCTACTACTCTAGCTTTCAATTTTCCACTGATGGATAGGCCTCTTTGGTTCTGTTCCTGATATCTTCATGTCTTCATATTGTTGATATATATTCGCCAATAAATGAATATTTATTCGCTAAATTCCAATATTTGTATTCTAAAAAAATATCCGCAGATAACACGTGCGACTTCTCGCGTAGCCGGTCGAGTACTTTCTTTGTATATGAGTACACCCTTTAAGTATTTATAAAATTTCACTATAAAGTGCATAATTATGTGTGTGGTAGCGTGTTGGGTTACAAATCTTCCATTCGTAGTTCGAGTACCTACTACTACCACTACTACTACTACCATTTCCCCGGAGAAGTAGGCAGAGAGGATGGAACGCCATACTCTCTTGCCCTGACATACATTCCTCACATCCTTCATATCCATACATCTAGTCATAAATACCCTCCGATTACGCAGACTTTTGATACCACCAGATTCCAAAATCTCTTGAAAAAAAACCCAAGTTCTGATTGATCTGACACGCCAAGTCTCTTCGTGATCTCTCGTGCCCCTCTGGGAATCGAACCCGGTACTTCCAGTACAGTAGCTAATCACGTTAACCATTACACCACGGAGGAAGTCTAGTTCGAGTATAAATAGAAAAAGCGTGTTTTTTTAACGAAACATAATTTTGTATGGGGGAAGAATTGAAAGGGTTATTCACCCCAATTAGCTTCAGGCACTCAGGATTTGACACCTTGCTAGGCATTCCGACTTGCGCAAGCCTCCTCCGGGTATACAAACATCCCCTATACTAGCTAAATCTATACCCGTAATTGAATGAAACGAATAAATAAATATAGATCTTCCCCATCCACGCTTCCAGAATGTTCAAACATCGATTCGATGGGTATTTTATTTTATTCACATTCTGGTACATTTTTTCATTCACGCCAATTTAAAAAGGTTTACCATTTATTTTTATGGAAAACTTTAACTCTAATAAAATGGAAATGTTAAATTCACAACATTTTAGGTGTGCCCAAATCCTAATTCACAAAACTAAGGTTTCTTCACCACAGGGTTATTTTTACATTTTCACATCTCAACATAGATGAAGAAGAATATGAAAGTAAGACAAAACGTGTCACATATTATCATATATATATATATATATATATATATATATATATATATATATATATATATATATATATATATATATATATATATATACAATAAACCATATCCGCTCCCTAGGTGGAGCATATGGAGTCTACAAACTGTCTCCAGGCTTTTCTGTCGGCTGCCAGCTCCCTTGCATCCTCCCAAGTCAGATACGCGTCCCGAAGTTCTGACGAGAACTGCCGACGAATTGTCAGCAGTGGTCGTCCTGAGCGGCGCGAACCTGATGCCTTGTAAAAGAGGCAAGCTTGATTAAGGCTCTCAGGAGGCATGCGGAGTACATGGCCAAGCAAACTGAATCGCCTTTACTTGACGACAGTTGAGACCAAGATTTGCTGCGTCCTACGCCTTATCTCTTCATTCCTCACAAAGTCAAACCACCGCACGCCTAAAATTCTCCGCAAACACCCATTCTCAAAGCTTAGTACACGGCTGCTCTGGGCCCTTGTAAGGTGCCATGTTTCACAGCCGTATAAGAGAACAGGAGCAATGCAGGCATTGTATAGGCGGCATTTGGTCTTTACCGAGTATATATATATATATATATATATATATATATATATATATATATATATATATATATATATATATATATATATATATATATATATATACATATATATATATATATACACATATATATATATATATATATATATATATATATATATATATATATATATATATATATATATATATATATATATATATATATATATATATATATATATATATATATATATATATATATATATATATATATATATATATATATATATATATATATATATATATATATATATATATATATATATATATATATATATATATATATATATATATATATATATATATATATACATAAATAAAAGTAGAATTCAATCCAATAACCGTGTTTAATTTTGGATATATTACCCAACAATTCAATATGGAATTCTACCGACTGTCAGCAGTTACAATAAATGACTTTCATATTCTTCTTCATCTATGCTAAAATGTGACATTTTAAATAATACAGTCTCTCTCAAACTGACGTTATTTCGCCATGTTAGTTTTTCTCTGTCGCACTCTGTTTTATCGGCGGAACACTTTCTTTACTTTCTTTACATACGTAACTCCATTACTTACAGTATGTTGTGTTTCCTGAGCGTATCAGTTACACCACGGTTGTCTAGAATGACGTATGGACCAGTGTTTAATTTGTAAATTGTCGAGTAAGTGATTCGAGGTGTGAAGGACCCTCGGCTCGGTCCCGGGGGTCCCATTCCGACCCCAGCCACTGGCACTAACCCCGGGGGGAGGCGTCGCTACCCCCTTTCCTTCCTCTCGGAGGACGTCACGGACCGTAGCTCGCCTTTTACCACGGACTACAGATTAAGTAACAGAAACATGGTAAAGGGAAAACTTGAGAAATTTGGAAACTGCAAGGAAAAGTAAAATGTTTTAAAACTGTGCGCTTATATTATATTATGTACAAGATTTTGCTCTAGTACATGGTATTGATAAATTTCTCAGCTCGCTCATTGACTCACCGGAATTGCTGGAACGTATATATTTTAGAGTTCCCAGCCAAATCACCAGGGAAATTTGTCAGTTGCATTCTCCTGCGCATTTCCCTCTTAGCATTTCCCACGAGTAGATAAAATTCTAAATATTTATCGTTTATCAAAATTGGATAAAGATGAATATGGTGATTTAGGGGAATATACTAAATTAAATGGGGATCAGCACGGCTGTCCAAACTCAAAACACAGTAAGGGAAAAAATTTTGTCGTACGTTTTTTATGCATTTTTGGACTAAGTAGATTCTACTTAGTCCAAACATGCAAAAAAACGTACTACAAAAAACTGTCCCTTACTGTGTTTTAAGTTTGGACAGCCGAGCACCATAGAGCTGCCAAAGATAAGAATAATTTTATTCTCAAGTGATAGTCGACATCGTGGGGACCTGGCATGACACGCACAGAAAAAGATGTGGATTTCGATATGTTCAACTCGACATTGTCAGCGCTGAGATTCGGCATTTTTTTGTTTTCGTGGTGTGTGCCTTGTTTCATACAATTTATCTTTCACTTGAACTTTGCTCCAAGCACTTTGTACCGTGTAAAGTAGACTATGCACCATACTCCGTACACCACCCATCACGCTCCAAGCACTATGTACCGCAAACTTAGATGTCTAAACTAGTGTATTCCATAATCTAGCAAAAGGATATAGCTGTAGTTGCAATACTTATTTAGTTTTATTAAGATATGTACATATAAAAATACATAAAACAAATGAGTTATTTAATTTTACAAGTTTTTGCTCTCCTGTAAAATTTGGTTTGAGACAGATAATACCCCTTTGCCTTTACACTACCGATATACAGAGCATCGTTGACTGTGCACCATACTCCTTGTACCATCCACCACGCTCCAAGCACTATGTACCGTGCATAGTAGACCATACACCACACTCAATGTACCATGTACCATGTACCGTACACTATGCACCATGCCCGTGCACCACACTCCAAACAACGTGCACGAAGAAACAATAATTTACTAGAAAAAAATTTCATTTTTAAAATATTTTAAATGGGTAGAATTTCATTACAAATCCAAACTTTCAACTGATTTTGATAATTCTGCCATAAGCAATAATGTATGTCAGTATGTGGAGGCACACTGCCGACTATAGTACATTAACTTAACGTTACCCAACTTCGGAAACAGGCTATGAAATCTTGAAAGGGTTAATTTAATTTAGCCAAACCAGTTTATAAATTAAGTTGCCGTTAAATCAGCGGAACGATCTGAGTCTGTACTAAAGGGGCGGGGAGGGGGTCGGGGGAGGGGGAGGAGGGAGGGGAGGGTACTTCTGGATTAATTTTATTCCATTACGTTAATGAAGATACAAATACCTTCCGGAAAAGTCGGTCGGTAGGTGCGGAGTAAAGTTAAGTAAAGACAACCTGTTTAAAGACGAAGACACGGATTAGAGAGGAAATTTAATTAATTATTTGTTAAAACTAATTCCGACGTTTCTCTGCTTGGTGGTGTAGTGGTTAGACCATTTATGAAGTTATACGAATTGGATGTATAAAAAATAATATGAAAAATAACTCCTATAATTGGAGATACTTAAGATTTGTAAGGTGTATTTGGACACACTCCAAATGTTGTGTATTTACAATATATTATATAATTTCCTACAAAATAAGATTGATCTAAAATGTTTAGATTATGTCGAAAATCATATTATTTATTGATTCGGTATTAACTTTTTGGAATGATATGTTTTTTTTTTATTAAACACTTGTACTAGTGTATAACGAAATAAAACTCATTAAGTGGTATAATCTGGAAGTCTGGATATTTACAAGTCTTACGAGCTGTCATAGGCAGGTTTATGTGCTACATTAATTTTATACATTTGTAACATTCACCATAAAAGAATCTCTTCAAGTAAATATTGGAGTAGTGTAGTGTGAATCATGGTTTTAATGGGGAATGCTACACTGTATAAAACGATCACTTAAATCAGCCTATGATAGGTCACAAGCCCTGTAAATATCCAGATTTACATATTATTATTCATCTAAATTAATTTAATTAAATTAATCTAAGAATTGGTGAATGTAACACGTGTGTAAAGTGATCACTCAAACCAGCCTATGACGGTCGTCAGCCGCGTAAATGCCCAGACTTCCATATTCTTCTTCATCTTTGATGAGATGTCAAAAAATTATATGAAAATAACTCCTGTAATTGGAGATAATCCAGATTTTGTGAACAAGTATTTGGACACACTCAAAATGTTGTAAATAAATTATCCGGTCAAATTATTAGCTTAATAATAAAAATGAAAATGGTATTTTCTGGTATAATCCAGGATTCGGATCTCACATACTAATATAAATTAATATAAAATAATATTATTCATCTATGTTGAGATGTCTAAATGTAAAAATATTCCTGAGTGGAGGAACCCAGATTTGTGAACAAGGATTTGGACACACCCATGTTGTGAATAATAATAACACGATATAATAATGCATTTAATATTGCATAGAAGTTAGAATATTTCTTCAATCTCAGATGTAAATAGCAATGGTATTGCAGCATTGGCATTTTGGACGTCCAAAGCCTCGTGAAAATCTCCAACATCCGGTCACATGGCCTCTTCCCCGGCGACCTCCCCCCCTCCTCCACGTTTCCGGATTAAATTGGATAAAAACATAAAAACGCCCATTTTTGCAATTTAAATCATGTCATATAGTCCCCGTTGGAGGTGTTCCCGTCTCTCTCCCGCTGGTTTACGAGCCTCTAGTGCAAGAGAGACGCAGAATCTACGCCGACAGATGGTGAGCGTAGCATATCTGTAGACCAGTGGCTCTAAAACTTGAAACATAATTTGTTGTGTAGATAATATTTATTTTCTTTATTTATTCTCAACATTATTGGACCTTCACCAATCAATAAGTGGCTGAATAATCATTGGTGTGCACAGAGAATTAATTATTGTAGGCAGTAGAGGTAAGTAGTAAGGTAAGCTGGTACTACTTACTAGGGTAGGTAGTAGAGGTAAGTTGGTATTACTTATTAGGGTAGGCAGTATAGGTCTTATATAAAAAATACTTAATATGCACATCAAACTACAAAATATATGTATATATATATATAAAATACCTAAGAACAGATTTTATTAAATACATGTAGTGCCGACCATCACAATTGTGACAGTCGGCAAGGCAGATCGCGCAAAAACAAAAGACGTCAGACGAAAAAATATATAGTTACGTTTGGTGAACGTGTCAAATCAAATGTGAATTATACAAGATTATTTTAGAATAACCTTTTATTGTCGTTTCTTTAATTACAAAGCAACACATTGTTTATTTTATTATTTTATACCTCCTAATTCCAAAGAAAAATATTACCGCGTTATACTTAAATATATTACTTATTTTGTTTTGGTAGAAAAATATTTTATTCAATAAATCAAATATTTACTGACTTAATCAGAGAATATTGATTTCTCTTAATTTAACAAGGGGCTCGCCGGCCCAGGTCTAATTTAACAAGGGTATCGCGCGAGCCCCTCCGAGCCCCCTGAGCACCGCTGGGTACGGTTCCTCGGTCTTCCTCTGCTTCTTTTTCCAACTACGTTCGCCTCATAAATTTGTTTAACCGTTCTTTCCTCACTCATACGTTCCACATGTCCAAGCCGTCTCAACACACCTTTCTTAATTTTATCGATAATGCTTATCTCAGCCTTGCATTCTTTCCTTATTTTATCATTCGAACATCTATCAAACATCGTTTTGCCACACATTCGTCTAAGGGATCGCATTTTGGCTGCATTCCATCTGCTTTCTACTTATTATTACTGTCTGCTTTTTATGTATTATTTCACACTTTTGTTCCACAGTTTGACAATCGCGGCGTAGAGGATCGTAGAGAGCAGTGTAATCAAATAAATATCTCGGCAATTTTATGAAATAACACGTCGGACGGCTGTAGGGGTGGGCGGGTGGGGGGTGGGGGTGGTGCGGGGTACAGATAGCAGGGGGAGCTCTGGTTATCAGGGGGTCGTTTGGAACTTCCACTCGGATCTCGTACTAGGATGTGAAGAACGGTTATTATTACGTTTTTGTTTTATCCATTACAGAAATGATACAATAAAAACGTACATTTATCTAAAAATTTTATGAAAATATATTACTGTTACACTTTGTTTATTTACATTTAATTTGGAGGGCTTATTGTCTTTAATATTTACATTACAGTGAGTAACATATCGCTCACTCCTTTCAAGAACGTCATAAACCAAAAAACTTGATTTTTCAGGAGAACTTTTTAAAGTTTAAAAATATAATACAATTTATTAAAAATAAAAATCAAGCCACTTATCAACAATAACTTTTCTTCAAACTGCAAAAACAACACATTCTGCCCTGTAGCGGGTAAATATTATGTTAAAAATATGCCGCTTTTGCTTGGATACAGTACATTTTCTCGGCATTCCGAAAACATGCACAACTGAAACTTGACGTTTTTTTATTTATGACGTTCTTGAAAGGAGTGAGCGATATGTTAAATAAAAGCAACATAAAATTAGGAACAACTATATTCGTATATAAACGATCAAGATAACACTGCGTTTATATGAAGCAGTGCCCTATGCGCCATTGGGGTGCGGATAAGGGTTTTTACTTATACTCGTATATATGTATATTTACGATTCCTAATGTTTTTAATTTTGATGTACCATGCTGTTTTTATTTATATTTAAGTTCTTGATTATTATTTATTTTTTCTTTAATGTTTTTTGCTGATATTTTGTGGTACATTTCATAAACATTATAATAAATCTCGTACATTTTTCAACCGGTTTAGACAAGCAACTTGTCATCTTCAGGGATGAATATATCGTAGTGATGGATGGTACATATCCATCCCTGAAGATGGTCGGAACCGGTTGGAAAAAGAGTCAAAAAATAAAAGCGTTTAAAAACAAAGTTTGAATTTTATTTTATATAATGTTTGTAATAAAATAAAAATAAAAACTCTTTTATTTTTGATTTTTTTAAAACCACTTGCGACAAGTTCCTTATCAACATTAGATATGGATATGTACATACTATACAGTAGCATCTCGAAACCGGTCGAAAAAACAATACCAAAAATAAAAGTGGTCGAAAAATGTTATTTTATGTAAGTATATCAAAGCAATTACTGATCGTACGTATTTGTAAAATATATTATTTAGCATTTCGCCGCAAAAGTTTCAAGCTCTAAATGAAGTACCTACTTAGGAGTAGGTGTGCATATTACCGTGAGTGCTGTCCCTTACTACCCTCGCCGGTTTTATCGTCCGATTACCCGGGGAAGTGGCAGTTAACTGGCCGTAACAATGATCGTGTCACCGGGCCCCACGAGCGGCGAGGGAATCACCCACTGCACCAACTAATCACTTACATACATCTCGTGATAATGTCACTCGATTGCATTGCTCAATTCAGCGCTTTTATTGTGCTTACTTTGTATTATAGAACAACAAGAATTTCAGACTCCCAAAGAAGTATTCAACAAATTAAAACTTGTGACAGTCAAACAACTAAACGCTAAGACAAACATTACATATGCATTTAAGGGTGTACTCACAAACATACAATTCATTTCTTGACCCGAAGAGCCATATCGCTCACTCCTATCAACAACGTCATAAATAAAAAAAACTTGATTTTTCAGGAGATCGGTTTTAAAGTAAATATAATGAAATGTATTGGCACTTATTGAATTTTTTACTGTGTAACAGATCTTTTTAGGTAAAACCTGAATGTTTTTTCTCCATTTGAAAAATATTTAGTATTTCTAAAAAAATAATTACGCAATACCTTTACTTCAAAATGCAAAAACAACATTTTCTGCCCTGTAGCGGGCAAATATTAAGCTTTTGCTGGGATATAGTATATTTTCTAGGCATTCCGAAAACATGCATAACTGAAAATTTACGATTTTTGATATTTGACGTTCTTGAAAGGAGTGAGCGATATGTGTCTCCGCGCACATTTTTTTAGAATACATATTGGAATTATTTTTTTTAGAATATAAATATAAAAAATGTATTTTTATATTTGTTTTAACTCCTTACATTTCACATTATTTATTGAAAACCTCAACATAGATGAAGAAGAATATGGAAGTCTGAGCATTTACAGGGCTTACGACTGTCAATGGCTTGTCTAAGTTATATACTAATAACTTTCGGTGAGTGGTTATATACTAATTTTATTAACATTTTTGTAAAAAAATAAATAAGCTTGTCTAAGTGATTACTTTACACACGTATAACATTCACCAATTCCACCCATGACTGACAATCACATTATTCGAATTTCATTAGATACATAATATCGAAAATATAAATTTATAAATATCACGTCATTCGTAAATTATTATCACATAAATAAATATCAATTTGATATATTTGAACAAATGCAGTTCACTGAATTTGCAAAGCGATTTACAGAATTGCATGAAAATGCATTTTTCCAACTCTTTCATAGTTATACGATGACACGACCCCGCCCCCCGCCCCCTGCTTCTGCGCCGTCTTCTCAGTTAGCACTCGAGGGGCTGGTATAAAGGTCACCCGTTCCATAAACTACCCTAAAGTTTAGCGAAAACATCCCCATTTGGAACAAAAGCCGATACGTTAATCATTGTAATATCGGGGTGATATTTCCATAATGCTAGTCGTTTTGCTAAATCGATGTCGTATTATTTATACGCGATTTATGACTATTTTTGCTGAATCACACAGATTTATGTTAGTAAATAAATATACATTATGCAATCATTCTGAAATCTTGAAATGTAATAAAAATTATAAAGCTATTATCTTTATACATATAAGTTTGATATATTAAATTTAGCTCAAACTGTTCCAAACGTGTTAAAAATTTACTTGTAAAAAAAATCCATAGAGATTTAAGTTTTGTGCTGATATTGTGTGTGTGTTGTATGTTTGCTAGTGTTTGATATTTTCAGAGAGTTAATCTATATATTTTCTTCTAATATTGTTCAAGAATCGAAAAAAGTTTAATAAATATCAATCATTTGTGCTTATAACAAAATGAATTATCAAACTGGTGTTTCTTGTAATCCAACCTGACGTGGCTCAAATAAATAAAATATTTGAAGGATGAAGATTTTGTAAAGGGTTTTCATACAAAATCTTATGGCTGCTTCATCGAAAGTAAGATTTTTTAAAGTAAACTTAAAAATTATTTCGTATTCGGTATTCATCATTTCGTCGAAAGCAGTTTTCACAATTTCAACTCATAACTTAAATCTCTTACAATATTTCAAATCGATTTATCTGACGATCTCTCCCAAAAAGATTCGGTATACGAGTATAGTTCAACGTGTCAGTGTAATAGACCCATTCTACCATTCCAAGAGAAGCAAACATGCCAACGCAACAATTTATCGTAGTCATACAGGAGAAAGTGATCAAGTGCATTTTTTTTACAAAAACCTGATCATTGACTATTTGATATCTTAATAGCTTAATATTGCTCTGAAAAAAATCCCAAAGGATTTTAAACTTGGAAGTTTAATATATTGACTTGTTAAAAATGACTAACTGCATTGATTTATTTTATTACTAAGTAAAAGTGACTTCTGAACATTTTACGTTTTGTTAGTTGGTCACTTTCTCCTGTACGACTACGATATGTGGATGTCTGCACCAAAAAGTTACATTTCCAATATTGCATAAAAATCATTTAAATGCAAATCTGTTCTGTTTACTGTATTCTATCCAAATCTTAATTAAAGTTGCTACAAAACGTGACCAATCCTGTGTTAATCCAATATGAAATCGCACCTAAACGTACCAAATTTTACAAGCTAGAATTCCTGATTACGTAAAATCATTTATAATGGAAATTTAACGTTTTGGTGAGGACCCCTACATATAACTACATACAAGCATGAAGTTAGTCATGTCTTGAGACCTCTTCTTGTCCTCTGCTCTCCTGGGAGAGAGTTCAGTCAGCGGTTTGTGCTGATGAATAAGGCCCGTCAGTTTTTCCAGCGCCCGTCATTAGTCACCTCTCCGCGGGTGGCAGGGGATGGGGGTGGGTCACCTCCCACCCCCCACCCTCAGATGATGTGATATTCAAGAATATGCGAGAATATGCGCTGATAAATTGCACAGATGTAGTAAAGCGGTGGTGGATTATGGCGGATCCTGCGCAGGGATAATTCACTAACAAAATGTTCCTTCTGTCGGCCCCTCAGGATATATTATTGAATATTCTAGATTCCTTTGAGAGCATTGCAATAGAGGTTATCTTTATCTTAAAGCTTGTTTTGTAAATATTATAAACAAGTTTTTCATTGAAATAAATATATGGTTTTGATAAAAAAAGAGTTGTTAAAAGGTGAGGAGTTAAAAAAATGATAATAATATATTTTCCAACATATCGTACATACGTAGTCATACAGGAGAAAGTGACAAGTGCATTTTTTACAAAAACGTAATTATTCACTATATGATATCTAAGTAGCTTAATATTGCCCTGAAAATCCCAAAGTGTTTTTAAACGTGGAAGTACAATACATTGACTTGTTAAAAATGACTAACTGCAATGATGTTTATTTTCTTGCCAAGCAAAAGTGTCTTAAATGGCCTTCCTGAACATTTAACGTTTTGTTAGTTGGTCACTTTCTCCTGTACGACTACGATATATTCTTTAAAAAAAAAACAAATTTCTATACGTTTTCTAAAAATAAATGTGCGCGGAGTCACGCCTGGCCCCTAGTGCAGCCAGTCCCTTACTGAATCGTATATTTGCGAGTACCCCGTTAAGACATTCTCATTAGATTTATAAACTAAAACCTTCTTCTTCCTGGCTCCATCCTGACTTATCGTCTTTGTAGACTGTTGGGGTCAGTTTTCCTCGTACTCAGGTTGTAGGTCCTTCTATCATGGTTATCACCTAGGCCATGCCTTCGAATCCTGTTATTTTTCTGTAACATCGGTGAATATTTGGTCTCCCTCTATACATCTTTCGAAGAAGGTCCATGGAAATCGCCTGGTTTATAATAGGTTCAATTTATTTGGTAAATCATTTTCACCATCTTATTTTCCCCAATTCATTCACAGTGAACTTCCCTTGAGGTTTGATTGTCCTAAGAATTACCAATAATATGGGAGTCGAACACTGCAATATATCGTTCCGAACATCTTCAATTTCTTGCCGACGGATGTTAGAGGTCAAAATAAAATATGGAACAAAGGCAAAACAAATGAATATGATCATGAGTCAATTTTTATGAAAATTGTAAAATAGTTTTTTTTCATAATTTTTCTCTTTTTTGTGTGTATATTAGGTTAAAATGGTTAAAAACATTTTTTTTAAATATTTATTGTTTCGGCATTTACTTTGTGGTAAGACATCGCCCACTCCTTTCAAGAACGTCATAAATCAAAATACTTGATTTTTCAGGAGATCGTTTTTAAAGTTTAAAAAAATAATAAAACATATTAAAAATAAATACAAAGTCACTTAGTAATTTTTTTACTATGCAACAGATCGTTTTAGGTAAAACCTGAAGGTTTTTTCTCAATTTGAAAAATATTTAGTATATTTAAAAAAATATTTAAACATTACCTTTTGATTTATGACGTTCTTGCTCAAAATTTCAGTAATTGTGCCTGAAGTATGTCAAAATATGTCATTATTATCACTAAAACAAATAGAATTTGGAAGTCTGAAATTGAAGTATCTCGAGATAATTTCATTCCAAATAAGCAGTTATACTTAAAAATAATCATGGAGTTCAAATAAAAAATATGGGTTTGGGCTTTTTTTGGTTTTAAGGATAAAACACAGATAGAGGCAATACAATTTTATTTTCTCAAAAAATTCCAAAAAGTTAATGGTAACAATTACAATGCTCGTAGATATATAATACAACATACAACAGATAATAATATAGAAGTTTAAAAAAAATATAAGCTACTGTATAAAACAGTTTTTTGATAACCCTAAAGGCACAGTTGCTTTTTTAATTTAAAAAGTTTTATAAACCTTTGATATTCAATTTTTTTCAATAAGTTGTATAAGGTTATTCTTTTTATCGTCAGAAATCTTAGGCTTTTGGACGAAGGCAGGCTTTAGCGGTATATTTTTACATGGCTTAGGTTTTCTTATAATGATGGCCTCCATAAATTCTGTTTCCCCATGAGATTCCCCATTATAAAATATCAAACTAGGGGAATCTCTTTAAATTCGCATCACTTTAATCTGTTTAAATTGAACAGGTTCATTTGGCTTATTTTTGAGGACTCGGAGATGACCAACGTCAGAGGCCAAAAGTTTTAAATCAAAGAAGTCTTCAAATGAAAGTTCATTAATAGAAAATGGTGTTGTTCTTTTTGCTGTTATAATTAATTAAATAAGACCTTCTGGCGAATAAATTGGCCCACTTTTGAGTGCTTGTTTTATTTTTCTTTAAATTAAAGAGTGAACGGAATCCCCTTCGTTCTGGGTATGGCCCTTTATCAAAAATTTATGTGTGATTGAATCGATAATGTATTTGCGGGCAGCAAAAATGTATGCAGCTAACATAAATTGGTTCTTCTGCTGTCCACTGCAATTATCAGAATAGAAAATAACATATTTAGATGTTTTTCTTTGATCGGTTTTCTGCTTTTTGTTGCCGGCTGAAGAATATCATCATTGACACCACTGAAATCGAGTTTGCTTTTAACTCGATAAATCGGTTTTCCTGAAACAATCACAAAATATAATAAAGACATTAACGAACTTCATTGACTGCATATTTAGTATACGTACAATTTTTTTTACCTTTACTGTCGGATGTATTTCTACATAAAGCATCTTTTTGGCATTGTTTTACATCTTTTATTACTAATTTTATCGACATTTTTCCCTCGAAAAGTCATAATGATGAATGTAGAAAAGACAAACGTAAATAACCAATTTAAGTGCAGAAAGACGCATGGTGAAATTTGTAGCAACTTGCAAATAGTAGATTGTTTTACTGGCAATAATGACACATTCCTAAATAAACTGCACATTTTTCTTTTAGTGGACGAATTTTTCTTTGGAAAAGTGTCATAGAACAAATTAGTTCAAATCCGCTTTGTAAAAGGAAGAAAGTTTTATTGACAATAGTGTCATAAGTTAAAATAGTACAGTCGATGTCACGCTTTTACTGTGCAAGAACGTCATAAATCAATATAAACCAGACAGGACGCTATTTGTTTTCTTTGCAATACTGACACAAAACAAAATAATACATTATTGATACAAAACTATTAATTAAAAATGGTCTTACCTTTTGCGCAACACTGTTTTATGCCGAAATAATACACTATTGCACTAATCGACAAGAACGTTCCTGCTCGATGGGTCAGTCACAACTAACTTATGACGGTCTTGAAAAGAACAATGAATAATTTCTTCAAAATGCAAAAACACACTTTCTGCCCTGTAGCGAGTAAATATTAAGTTAAAAATATGCCGCTTTTGCTGGGATATAGTACATTTTCTAGGCATTCCGAAAATATGCATAACTCAAAATTGACGAATTTTGATTTATGACGTTCTTGAAAGGAGTGAGCGACATGTTAAAATGATTAAGGAAAAACAGTTATTACTCAGACCCTGACGATGGACTTTAGCTCCGAAACTAGCAGTCATTAATAAACTCAAATGGTATAAAAACAAGCGTTTCCTTAATCATTTTATAAAAAATGTATGTAAAAAGAACTCCACCGACAAGACACACAAGGAGGCTTGGTGGGTCTCTGCAAAAAAAAAAATATGTTTAAAAATTGTTCTTCAAATAAATGTATATAATTAATGTTGGTAGAAAAAAATAAGGTCGTATTTTACGAAAATTCTTCTTCATCAAACCCTTATCAGCACCCTAATGGTGCATAGGGCACTGCATATAAACGCAGTGTTATCTTGATCGTTAACACATGAAGGAAAGGTGATCAGCCATCCGCTTCAGGTACTAGTCCAGGGTGATATTGAATAAATATTAGAGTGAAAAAATCACTTATATTTATTTGAACCCCCCCCTGGGAATCTAACCCGGGACCTCCAGAATGATAGTCGAGCGTGCTGACCATTACACTATGGAGGCGGACAAATGCCTTACGAAAATGGCTCTATATAAATAATCCAAATAAATTTATTATTATTACACCATCTCAATTGCCTTTCCTCTTTCTTACTATTTATAAACTAAAATCAATGGGACGACATTCTAAACATTGAAATACCAGGTTAATAATCGGTGATTCCAGGCAGCGCCGACGGCGCGTCGCCGCCGCCGGCGGGGGGCGGCGCCAAGGGCGGCGCGGGCGGCGCGAGCGGCGCGGGCGGCGCGGGCGGCGCGGGCAGCAGCGCCAAGCAGCGCCGCTCCAGGACCAACTTCACGCTGGAGCAGCTCGGCGAGCTGGAGCGGCTGTTCGACGAGACGCACTACCCGGACGCCTTCATGAGGGAGGAGCTGAGCCAGAGGCTCGGCCTCAGCGAGGCCAGAGTGCAGGTCAACCGATCAATCATAACTATCCAAACGAGATGGAAGGCTTACGACCTGGCATTTGGCTGACTTAGCTGATTACTCATTGACGTTCACCATTCTGCCCATTTCGGACATACATATTATTTCAATTATTAAAGAAAACACTTATTTTTTTACCTCTTGAGTTTATTTGACGACTAGTTTCGGAATCTAAGCTTCCATCTTCAGGTCTAAATGGAAATAAAAAGAGTTTTTTCTTTAATAATTTTAACATGTCTTACCACAAAGTAAATGCCGAAACAATAAATAAAATATACATATTTTTTACTGATTTGGCATTTAACATTGTGGAATCACATGGTGATTTCAATATAAAAATAAACCTTTATGGCATTTGCAAACGAAAATGAAAATGCGTAACTAGGCAAAACAATTTGCAAAAATTTGCTTTTAGATGTTTTTTTTAACAATAAAATACAACTTAGTAGACTCAAAAAATCAATTTTGATTTAACATTTAATATACTCGTAAAAATTAAAATGGAGTTCTACGAATTAAACGCTAAACCTATACATAAAAACACTTTTTTTACAACATTTTGAGTGTGTCCTTGTTCACAAATGTGGATTATCTCCCCAATTATAGGAGTTATTTTTCATATAATTTTTTTACCTCATACTGAAAGATAACCTCATATTATTTGTTGACACCTCATCAAAGATGAAGAAGAATAAGGAAGTCTGGATATTTACGGGGCTGACGACCGTGGCTGGTTTAAGTGATCACTTTATACACGTGTAACATTCACCAATTCCTACTATTATTGACAACCTATTATTGACAACCATATTACTCTCGGAAGCTCTAAATTAATGAACCATTTTTTTTAAAAACATTGTTCTTGAATCACTATAACTTTACAAGAGACATCTATTGATGAGATAAAAAATAAATAAAAACATATCTATCTCACTGATCCCTAGTACTAGAAGACTTTTATACGTCATGTTTCGGGTAATTGAAATATACTACTGTATTTCAAACATAATTAATTATGTCGAAATATTATAATAACGTCGTTTAAACGACGCATGTACATACATACATGTAATGCAATCTTCGTAATGTAATTTGGTGACGAGAGGAGTAATTTACTCCAATATGTACAACTAGCTGCAAGGGATGTAATTTCCGCTAAGTGACACTTTTCTGGAAAGCTTATCGGACATAAATACCCCATCATCCCCCGATCTGTCAATGCCGGCTTGCTGGATAATATTTTGCAATAAAATATAATTTAATCAGAGCTAAGGATGTGTAGCAATATGTATAGGATTGCCAGATTTATGAAATGTTCAACCGGGATACCGGAATGCCCGTGAAATAAATGACAAAGTACAGAAACCCCTCTATAACGTTGAGATAGGTACCGCGTTATCGGAGGGAAAGTTAGTGGATTCATGTTTTCAATTATATTTTAATTTTAAATGACTCATTTCAGTCATTTCCGCTAGTTAAAATGTTAAAATTTCATTTCATTCATTCAAACCCTTATCCGCACCCCAATGGTGCATTGGGCACTGCATCATATAAACGCAGTGTTATCTTGATCGTTAACACACAAAAGAAAGCCCTCAGTGATCAGTGATCAGCCCTCCGCTTCAGGTACCAGTCCAAAGTAATATTGAATAAATATAAGAGTGAATCGAACCCGGGACCTCCAGTACGGTAGCCGAGCGTGCTGACCATTAGAGGCGGACAAATTTAAAAATACAGTTTTAAATATTAACCCCTAAGATAAATGGGTATCTATCTCCTATCCCAACGTTGTAGGGGGGTTTACTGTAATTATCCTCAATAATCATTCACAGTTACACAATTGTCTTTAGACTTTTTTGTCATTTACAATCATTTTTACCGGGAAGCGAAGTAAACCGGCCGGGACACCGGGATTTTTGTCTGAAAACCGGGATTATCCCGGTCAAACCGGGACGGCTGGCAAGCCTAAATATGCATTATCTGATGGATAACTAACTACCACGCCACTTACATCATCATACACGCGATAGAAGTAAACTTTAAAAAACGGGAATAAGAGAGATTTAATGTATGTGTGAGAGAGAGAGAGAGTATCTTAAAATAAATACAACAATACAATTTTTCTCAAAAAATATATCGTTCATTTGATATTTACACTGTTATTGATAGGTGCTTCAATTGGTAATACTGACATAAATGATTTGTCATAACTAAAATATTATTAAATAATGTTGATGATTCGATATTTTCAACAAAACGATACAAAAACATGCATGTATTGTAGTTCCGGATTTTCTTATTGATTCGTTAAGTTTTTTGAAAAACACAAAGATAAATATTACTCACACAACGCGTGGTACCGCACTGTTCATATATAGTTTCTGACGTGTACATCTACAACACGCGCATGCGCTACACCATCTTATCCTATCGCTTTGTATCGTTGTGTATATGTCACTTATCTTTTACCCCACCCTCGTGGCGCCGAAATGTAAAGATCTCTTTCTCCTTCTTTCTACGTTATATCTTTCTTCTCTCTCATGTAACGAAATATGGCGGGAACTTTTAGAGTTCTCTTTTTCGATTTTTTAAAAGTTCTGAGAGCTCTTTCTCCTTCTCTCTACGTTATATCTTTCTTCTCTCTCATGTAACGAAATATGCGTAAAGAACGTGACGCGTCCTTGAAATTTCCCTCCCAATTCTCGTCCTGTTATTATCGATTATCGATAATCGAATCGCCGCTTAGAAAGTTTGACTGAAAAATAGAATAGGTCTATTTACCACCAGTACAGCTCTATCGATAGTGTCGATTTGCATCAGGCTGCAGTAGTGGGCGGCCCGCCCTGGCCAGATATCGAGAGTTAGGAATTAGATTAGACGGACGTGTGCCGGCAGGGTGGCGGTAAATTACCGTGGATTTACCGCCCTGGAGTGGCACAGGCCAATCTGCTCCCCGCCCTGCCCGCTCCCGCCCTGCCTGCCGCCCGCCCTGGCTAGCCAAACTAAGCAAGTACTCGCAGGTACCTATTCACATGTTACATTATTCAAAATAAATTAGATACAGTGATGCCTCGCATAACGTATAAAATTCGTTCCAGGGGCTAATTTGTTATGTAAAACGCGTTTTCCCATAACAATGGTGTTTTTTTGTATTTTTATAATTTACTTAAATGTAATCACCTTAAGGCGGGATAATCGATGGCCCGTAACTTAATTTTCTTTAAGAAAATTAAGTTACACCGTTTTTGATAAAAAAAAAGATAGGATTTGGAAAAGAAAAGAGTTATTCAAATGTAAGGAGATTAAAAAAATTACGAATATATTATTCCAAAATATATTCTAAAAAATAAATCAAATTCTAAAACATATTGGAAAAAAATTGCGCGGTCACACGTGTGGCTCTTAGTGCAGCAGCCGATCGCGTATTGAATTGCATATTTGAGAGTACAACCTTAACCAGCCTATGACAGGTAATAAAGCCCTGTAAATACCCAGACTTCCATATTCTTCTTCATGTATGTTGAGATGTTAAAATGAAAAACCTCTTTTGACTAGTTTCTACAGATGTTCTCATCAACAGGTGAAAATATAAACTATTTTATTAGTGGTCTTACACAAGTGTGTTTTATTTTTATATCTAAAACAACGATGCATTATTTCGATGCCCTATACGCCATTAGGACCGTTAAAAACATTTTTTTCTTTACATTCAACACAAAATCTACTTTCAATAAATCCAGTAGCCATTCTACCAATGTCCAGAGTAGCGAAATTTTCTAGTAGCTATTTGTATTGCTGTCATATCGTGATTTAGGTGACCCCTTGCATTGGATGAATTCCAAAACTATACTCCTGAACTCACTATTTAGGGAACTAAACTCTCTGGAGCATATTGCAGCGGTCAACACAAGAGGCCAACCCAAAACGATACAGCATTTTATAAGTTTCATTATTTCGAAATTTCAGAACAAATGCAGAAATATGTTGAACACTTGCCCAATGACGAGTAGATATCGCTCACTCCTTTCAACAACGTCATAAGTATATCAAAAAACTTGATTTTTCAAGAGACGGTCTTTAAAGTTTAAAAATATAGTAAAATGTATTAAAAATAAATATCAAGCCACTTATCGAACATTTTACTGCACAGATCTTTTTAGGTAAAACCTGAATGTTTTTTCTCCATTTGAAAAATATTTAGTACCTATATTTAAAAAATAGTTAAACAATACGGCTGTCCAAACTTAAAACATAGTAAGGGACATTTTTTGTAGTACGTTTTTTTTGCATTTTTGGACTGAGTAGAATCTTCTTAGTCCAAAAATGCAAAAAAAAGTACTATAAAAAAATGTCCCTTACTGTGTTTTGAGTTGGGGCCGCCGAATACCTTTTCTTCAAAATGCAAAAACAACACTTTCTGCCCTGTAGCGGGTAAATATTAAGTTAAAAATATGTTTTGAATATTGAAAGCATTAACTTTGTGGATCATATTGATATATTATTTCGAGAAATAAAAATACTTTGTGTTCTGATCCACTCACTAAATGAAACCCTGAAGAGGGCAACAGGTTGTTGCCGAAACTAGTTGGTTAATAAAAATGTGGGTGGATCAGAACACAAAGTATTTTTATTTCTCGAAATAATATAAAAATATGTCGCTTTTACTGGGATATAGTACATTTTCTGGGGATTCCGAAAACACAACTGAAAATTGACGATTTTTGATATATGACGTTGTTGAAAGGAGTGAGAGGTATAGGCCATAAAGCTTATAAACTTGAAGCCTAACTAGGGCCATGATAAGCGGTGTTGCATAAGCCGTATCTAGATTTCAGAGTCCGATTCCGTAGTGTAATGGTTGGCGTGTTGAGCTACTGCGTTGGAGGTCCTGGGCTCGATTTCCAGGGGGGTTTAATAAATATAAGTATGTAAAAAATAAATGTTCGTGATTTTACACTCTAAAAAATATTTAATATTACCCTGGACTGGTCTCTGAAGCGCAGGAGTGATCTACTTGCCTTCGTGTACGTAACGATCAAGATAACACTGCGCCAAAACGATGCAGTGCCCTATGCACCATTGGGGGCAGACAAATCCTTGTCTGCAGACAAGTGTTGATTAGAAGAAGATTACTGAGTTACTTGGACGTTAATTAAATTTAAAAAGTTGCTTTGGAAGTAATATATTTTGTTAAATTTATATTTAAAAAAAATTACAAACAGAAAAAATGGTGAATGTTACACGTGTATAAAGTGGTTTTACTCAGGGTTTCTCCACTTAGGGGCTATTTTTACATTTCAACATCACGCTTGATCACTTAAACCAGACTATGACAGGTCGTAAGTCCTGTAAATACTTAGACTTCCACATTCTTCCTCAACTATGTTGAAAACTATCTACCCATCCTACCTGCAGACAAGCCTTTTAAATAGAGGCATATCGGGTTATTCCTTGAAAAAATCTTTTAAATGCTAGCCTTATAATAAAATAGTAATTTTTTATAATTCATTCATTCAAACCCTTGTCCGCACCCCAATGGTGCATAGGGCACTGCATCATATAAACGCAGTGTTATCTTGATCGTTAACTCATGAAGGAAAGGTGATCAGCCCTCCGTTTCCTGTACCAGTCCAAGGTAATATTAAATAAATACAAATAGAGTGAAAAAATCACTTATATTTTTTGACCCCCCCTTCCTGGGAATCGAACCCGGGACCTCCAGTACGGTAGCTGAGCGTGCTGACCATTACACTACGGAGGCGGACAGAAAAAGTTTTGTAAACATTTTTTTATAATACTAAAAAGAAAAAGGGAAACTTTCCAAATGTGGATATCAACATTTGGATAAAACTCAATTGTAGTTACTTCTATTTAGGGTATCTGTCCACAGTTTCATTGCAGTTCTCCCCGCTGTTGGGGATAAAGGAATCAATTGCAGTGAGTAGTGTGCTGTGTCGGGCTAAGTGCGAGATAAACGGGACTTAACCCCAGTTAGGGGCACTTGCACTCGTCCCCTTCCCCCCCACACGACTCACCCCAGACACTCCACTCCAGCTTCCATAAAAACATTGTCGTCAATGGCCGGAAGTAGTTGTTAGGACACTTTCACACGATTACACGGACATTACTCCAAACGGATCTTATTTATTTGTTTATTTTTATTTCATCGTACCTTAATTGCTAACTTACTTACTTATCATCACGCCGCTTCCACGCAGGAATAGGCAGAGAGAATAGAACGCCATACCAATCTGTATTTGCAAACATTATTCGCCTCTTCCACATTCATGCATCTCCTCATACGTACCTGTCAATTATTCCGACTTCAGACCTGACCACTTTCAAGTATTTAAAATACTTGAATGTGGTCAGGTCATAATACCAAGTTTTCCTTGGTTTCTTCCTCTGCTTCTATTACCAATCACATTTGCTCATAAATGTGTTTTACTGTTCTTTCTTCACTTCATTTTATTTATGTTTTTAAATAATGCAGTATGGATATTCAAAATACAACATTTTGAATGTGTCCAAATACTTGTTCACAAAATCTGGAATATCTTCAATTAATTGGAGATAATCCAGATTTTGTGAACAAGTATTTGTACACACTCAAAATGTTGTAAATAAATTATCTGGTCAAATTATAAGCTAAAAGAATAAAAATGAAAATGATGTTTTCTGGCGTTTCTCATGTGTGTGATTGTAATCCAGGATTCGGACCTCACATACTAATATAAGAGTTTCTGGTTAGTAAAAAAGCTTCTTTACATCTCACCACTATTGGTGAGACATCTATATGTCTCTAGTGAAGTTCTCGTGATTCAAGAACAATGTTTCAAAATTGGCTTATATATATATATAGAACTTCCAAGAATGTGAGTAGTGTGGTTGTCAATAATGGGTAGAATTGGTGAATGTTACACGTGTGTAAAGTGATCACTTAAACAAGCCTATGACGGTCGTCAGCCCCGTAAATGTCCAGACTTCCATATTCTTGTGAATGAAGTGATAATAATTTGATATATTTTTAACACAATTGTACTCAAATCCGTACATTTCGCTCACTCCTTTCAACAACGTCGTATATCAAAAATGAAGTCAATTTTCAAGTGTGCATGTTTTCGAATGCCTAGAAAATGGCATATATACATGGAAAAAACTATATCCCAGCAAAAGCGGCATATTTTTAACTTAGTATTTACCCGCTACAGGGCAGAAAGTGTTGTTTTGACATTTTGAAGAAAAGGGATTGTTTAATTATATTTTAAATATACTAAATATTTTTCAAACGGAGAAAAAACATTCAGGTTTTACCTGAAAAGATCTGTTGCACAGTAAAAAGTTTATCATATAATAAGTGGCTTGATATTTATTTTTAATACATTTTATTATATTTTTAAACATTAAAAACGATCTCCTAAAAAATCAAGTTTTTGATATTATCGAAAGGAGTGAGCGATATACCATATGAACGTGTACGTTTTCGTATGTGTATGTATGTGTGTGTGTTATTATCTAATAAGATTGTTTAAATATTTTTTCTAGGTCTGGTTTCAAAATCGCCGGGCGAAATGTAGAAAACACGAAAGCCAAATGCACAAAGGTATGTTTAATTACTGATAATTTATTAATTAATTTACTGTTATCGTGTAAAAACAATATTTACACAACCCCATCTTCTTGAAACACTATAACACTTTAAGGGCGCAGCATGTATACTTCATATAGGGCTTATTTTTTTTTAAATTTCAATTTCAATTTATTCAATAATTAATATACATATTACAAACTTACATTTAAGGCGTATACATTAATTAAAAAACAAATTAAAAAGTAAGCAAGAAAACTCTTGTTAAATGTGTAGAAGAATCCCGCTTCGGAAGACTCCTTCGGACACATGGAACAGATCAATATCCAATGTGATATTGTTCAACATAGCGGTTATGACCTGTCACAGGGTAGTTAAGTCACTTTACAGCGTGAACGTGCACCATACTACCAATTTTTAATTGTGTTAAAATTGTGCTGTACTGATAAAAGGGTCTCTTCTAAATAAAAGCTTTCCCGATGCAACCTAGATGGCTCTTTTAAACTGACAAAATAACATATATAGGAGTCCCAAAAATTGAGTAGTGTGGTTGTCAATCATGCGTAGAATGGTGAACGTTCCACGTGTATAAAGTGACCACTTAACCAGCCTACGACAGGCCATAAGCTCTGTAAATACCTAGACTACCATATTCTTCCTCATCTATGTTAAGATATCAATAAAAATCTTGAGATACATTAATTTAGAGAGTATTATTGTAGGTGTTGGTGCCAGCTTTTTTTTTAGATACCGCTATCTGAAAAGTATCATTCTTCAGCTCCGTATGTGCTGGTAGGGGTGGTGGATTCCGGGGATGGGGATCTCGGGGTCGGGTGAGAGGGTGGCAGGAGGCGGCTAGGGGTGGCATAACAGTTTTTTAATTCGGCCATAACTCACGGCGGTGAATAATTGATGCACCAGCCCTGTTCTCCGGAGCGCCCACGAGCGTACCTTGATTTCATGCAGTCCTGGTATACGTACATAGCTCGGATTTGCGAATGTTTAAAAAAAACAATGTATCTGCAAAAATAAAACATTTTTACACAACATTTCGGGTATGTCCAAATCCTTGTTCACAAATTTGAGTTCCTCCACTTAATGTTATTCATACATTTTGAAATCTTAACATAGATGACGAGGAATGTGGAATTCGAGGTATCAGTATTTACAAGGCTTACGACCCGTGATAGACTGA
The DNA here is from genome assembly GCF_059751285.1 of Brachycentrus maculatus. Classification (NCBI taxonomy): domain Eukaryota; kingdom Metazoa; phylum Arthropoda; class Insecta; order Trichoptera; family Brachycentridae; genus Brachycentrus; species Brachycentrus maculatus. The sequence goes on along the minus strand of NW_028280870.1, from coordinate 2,234,046 downwards.
TTTAAGTGATCACTTTATACACGTGTTACATTCACCATTCTACCCATGATTGACGACAGTTGACGCGAACTCACATGAAGCGACTTATGAATTAGATTATATATATATATATATATATATATATATATATATATATATATATATATATATATATATATATATATATATATATATATATATATATATATATTATATATATATATATATATATATATATATATATGTATATATATATATATATATATATATATATATATATATATATATATATATATATATATAAATAAATATATATATATATATATATATATATATATATATATATATACATATATATATGTATATATATATATATATATATATATATATATATATATATATATATATATATATATATATATATATATATATATATATATATATATATATATATATATATATATATATATATATATATATATATTTAAATATTCATAGTTTCCAAAACTTAGTAGAATGGTGAATGTTACATATGTATAAAGTGATCACTTAAACCAGCTGAATTCAGTCGAAATGCGATCTCTCAGTGCGACTAAACGATGCATGATAAATGTTTGAATGGTGATGTAAGGAAAGAATTCAAGGCTGAGAAAAGCACTGCCGATAAAATTAAGAAAGATGAGTTGAGATGTTTTGAAATTACATGAACGAAGAAAGAATACTAAAACAATTAATTTTTTTAAATAAACTGCATACATTCCACGTATTTTTCATTAAAAAACGTGACATTCATATTTCATTCCCTGTACTTCTGAAATGTTCTAAGACAATCATTCTTGTCGCTAGATCACCGGCAGTTTCCTCTCTTATCTCTTGTTTCTAACCCGTAACACTTTGCAGTGATTATGTTCCTCCTCGGATGGGATAAAAACCTTCCCCCCGCCAGGGGTGGGGGGCGCAATCAAATCAAATAATTCCCCAAGGGTCCCATTCACCCGCGACCCTCCCCTCCTCAGGACGAGGCAGGTTAACTACTCGCACATTAGGAGATTTAATACTGAAGATACAGGACCCGGGGCTGCCAAGGGTTGGAATTCATCAAGAAATTGGACTGACCTCCGAGACGTTTTTTACCAAAACTACAACCAAAACGTGAAAATATGATCATAATCTAGGGTTATACTTACAGGGTTGCTCGACCAATTATTGACATAAGACGTAATCTAAGATAGAATTCATTAATTCATTAAAGTGACCTTGACGATATTTTTAGTGAAAAACATAAACTACGATACTCATGTGACGTAATATTTACAGGGTGGCACGATACATTAATGATAGTTAATGACGCAGTCTAGGAAAAAAAATATATTATTTACAGGGTTGCACGACCAATTATTGACAGTTTAAGATTTAGTTTAGTCAGTTTAATAAGTATTTTGGCTGGGTATAAGGACACATTTTGACCCAAAACGTAATCGAAAAAATAACAATTTAGAATAATGTTACTAATTAATCTTTATTTAAAAAAAAAACTTTTCCAAATAACTTGTTTAAAGCTTATTTGGTTCCTAGTTGGACATTTACATTTCGATATTATTGCATTTTTAACTTACTCCTTTCCTTCCTTCCTTCCAGTGATTTCCTTCACCCTGAACTCCTTCATTTACATCATCTTTGAAATAGAGTACTGGAATAATCACCTTGCCTGATCGATAAAGTTAACACCGCATCGCTCCGGTGCGATACTCTAAGCATTATTTAGGCGCGTATAGGGGTGAAAGAATGCGTATAGCAATCACAGCATTGCACCATACTGTGATTGCTATACGATAATTGTACTTCATAAAACATTGATAATCTACAAGCTCAAATGCCGATATAATTACATGTGTATATGATAAACTTAAACGTTTAAAACAGATTCTCTTTTGACATTAAAATAAAACTTTTTAAATAGTAAACTTAAAAAATTGGCCGCCTCCGTAGTGTAATGGTCAGCACGCTGGGCTACCGTACTGGAGGTCCCGGGTTCGGTCCCCAGGGGGGAGAGGTCAAATAAATATAAGTGATTTTTTCACTCTAATATTTATTCAATATTACCTACTCTGGACTGGTACCTGAAGCGGAAGGCTGATCACCTTTCCTTCATATGTTAACGATCAAGATAACACTGCGTTTATATGATGCAGTGCCCTATGCACTATTGGGGTGCGATAAGGGTTTGAAGAAGAAGAAAATATAAAAATTATGGAATAAAAATAAACTTAATTATCTTTATTTTGATTTTACGCTGCCAATAACTGGTACACTGTCAATAATTCGGCATATCATCCCGTAAAATAAATACTATACAGTACAAAGACTTAGTCACAATAGTGTATTACATATTTATTAATAAATAATAACTAAATAATAAATATGACGAATTCAAAATACTTTTTTTATCAGTAGAAACCAAACTGTTGTTGGAGGTGAATTTAATCAAATAAAAAATAATCTTCCTTTTTTACCTTTTTTCGACATAAATTGGTTAAGTACAAAAAAGCTTTCTCCGCAGATAATTCAATTACACAGTGCTTTACAAGGCAGAGCAATAATATATGTTAGGGCCCGCGAATACTAAAGTGTGGCGCGGCGTCATGTCCGAGGCTAACCGGATAAACATAAATAAATATATAAAAAAAAATACGAGGGGGACAGAGTAAAAAATGGCGAGGGGGAAATTAAACAACCCGAGTTAATCAAATAAGTGACTGCAAAGGAAAAGCGAGGGAGTGTTGGCTACACTGCAAAACTCGAAACAATTCTTTGCTGTGTTCATTTTTAAGCACTTGTGTACATTGTAATTTAATTTTATTGTCGCATTAAAACCAGAGCTAACCAAATGATCCTTTTTACAAAAAAATAATGTGATAATTAATGACGACACACCAAAAAAAAACAAGATCTGTTTTTGAAGTGAAACTTCTTATGTAGCGATTCTATAATTGATAATTGAACGAGAATGGAGGATGAAATTTCAAGAACGCGTCACGTTTACTAGGCACATTTATTTATTTAAATTTTATGTACAGAAAATAAATAACTACATTGGCGGGCTTATTGCTAAAAAGCATTTTCTTCCAACCAACCAAAAACAGACTAGTGATATTGGTGACAACGTTTGATACCTTATATAGCTGTTTGTAATCGGAGGGTAGATATATGAGAGATATTTCGTTATATGAGAGAGATAAAAGATATAACGTAGAGAGAAGGAGAAAGAGAGCTATGCATTCCGGTTGATTTGAGTTAGCTTTTTTACTTACATTTACATGCGTGTAAAGTGACCCATCAAATCAGCCTATGGCAGGTCGTAAGGGCTGTAAATACCCTGACTTCCATTTCTTTTTCATCTATATCAAGTTATACGTTCTATAGTCATCTAAGCTATTGGCTGTAACGTTTCAGGGCACACTAAAGCGTCTGTCATATTGGCAGTGTCCGATTGCGTTCGGTCCCCAGTTTGCTCTGTCTCCCCTACTAAACAGATTAACGCTGCCCGACAAGACAAATCATCCCCCACTTGACTCTAGTACCCCCTCCCCCTCCCCCCCCCTCGCCTCGGAAGACACTGATTTTTAGTAATTGCATAAAAAAGTGGTCGATGGAGGTCGGAGAAGAAATGTTACCAGAGAGCTTATTCAGCAATTCCCCTAGAACCTATTTTTATATTGATATCTCAACATAGATGAAGACTAATATGGGTGAAGAAGAATATGGAAGTCTGGGTATTTACGCCCCGTAAATGCCCAGACTTCCATATTCTTCTTCATCTATGTAAAGATGTTAAAAAATAACGTGAAAAATAACTCATAATTGGAGACAGTCCAGATTTGTAAACAAGTATTTCGACACACTCAAAATATTGTAAACTAATATGGAAGTCTTAGTATTTACAGGGCTTTCAACCTGTTATAGGCTGGTTTAAATGATCACTTTGTAAACGTGTAATATCCACCATTCTATCCATGGATTGACAAACACACTACTCAATTTTTTTAAACTCCTACATACTCGTATACCATATACATAATTTTCACGTAGCTTCATGTGAGTTCCCATTGATGGTTGTAGATGAGGAAGAATATGGAAGACTAGGTATTTTTACAGGACTTACGACCTGTCATCGGCTGTTTTAAGTGATCAAGTAAGATATCAAATGTAAAAATAACTCTTAAGTAGAGAAACCCAGACTTCAATCATTAAATGATTACTTTATCCACTTGTAGCATTCAGAATTCTACTCATGATTGACAACCACACTACTTAAATTTCGGAAGTTGTATATATCCTTCAATTGACAACATCTTTTGCACTCGAGTTCTAAGCACCATCTATAGTTGAGTTGAGTAAGTTTATTTTTATTTAGAAGTGACCTGAATAAAATGTTTTAAATATAAAATTATTTTTTAATTATTTTACTTTTAATAATATTCTTCTTCGAACATATCCCTATGTCCCTACATTTATCCATATCAATTTATCATATAAATCTGATAATAATGTATTGAAAACCGCCTTATATTACACTTACAAACTCCGCTCACCAGCTATAAATAAAATATACCCCGTCAAATTTAAAGTGTAACATCTCTAATATTTAAAATCAATCTGTGGAACTGCCGCAGCATCTGTTAAAGGGGGTTGTGATCACCCCGTCCCTGCGAACCCTTCCCGCCGACATTTAACTTTATTTTATTGAATTTACAAATTATTATTCAGCACTCTACACCCTACAGCCTACAGCGTACCAACAAAGGGTTAATATGTTTTTTTTTAATGTCGTCGAAGTGTTGAAATATGTCGTCATTTCCATACATCAATGAATGGCTTGTATTTTTCATTGATTGAATCGACAATTACTGTGCGGAAATACATATTTACTCATGATTAACTTATACTTTGTACATAAATGTTTATACTATATATATATATATATATATATATATATATATATATATATATATATATATATATATATATATATATATATATATATATATATATATATATATATATATATATATATATGTATTTATATATATATATATATATTTATATATATATATATATTAAATTTTTTTATTTATATACTTTCATCTTCTTTCATATATCTGGTTGAGACACCTATAATATTAACATATTACTAGTGACATAGTGTCCGATATGATAAATAATATTAAAATTGTGAATAATTAATATTGGAAATATGTTTTTGTTTTCGCTGTAATGACCTTTAATATGTATGATTATTTCCGTTTAATTTAATACGTCTGTATTTTTTACATATGTAGGTAAAACCGATTGCACTGGAATTATCACATTCGGAAGTAGGTGCAAAAAATTAATACAATTTTTATTATATCGTATGAAAAAATCTGTAAAATATTCCTCGCAAACGAATTAAATTTTTGTTCCCTCCTCGTTTAACCTTTACCTACATCGAGCCCTCATTGAGGTCTTAAAAATACCTAAGCTAAAATGCAGCCGAATTGTTAAAAGAAAAGTACTTATCTTTCAAGATTATTTACTGAAAAGTTCTTTAAGAGCTTGATCAAAATACCACAGGAAAACTCGTTGGGTTTGCTAACATATAGATTAGTTGCGATGTAACTTAGAATCATTGTTTCATTAATCGATTCGGTAGTCACTTTGTGGTAAAATCTATACATTTTTAATTTAAATTTTACTTGGTAAATAGCACTATTTATTTTAATCTATCGTGACACGTGTACAACGTACGGTGTTTGAAAATGATGCGGAATACATCGAAACATCGAAACACGCCTCACAAAAAATATTTAGAAATCGTGGTATTTACCAAGTAAAACTTGAAAATAATGTTTATCTCAGTACAGAGAGTACCCGACTGGACACCAAAAACAGAAATTTACATTATTATTTTAAATTTTCACTTGAATTAGACATGGATTTCAGAACAGTCCGAATGGTATCCCTGTTGAAAGGACCCTGGTATGATGACGTGTAATGTTCCAGGGCTCGTGCTGTCGGGGCCCCCGGGCGGCACGCCGCTGGAGCCGTGCCGGGCGGCGCCCTACGTGAGCGTGCCGGCCCTGCGGCTGCGCCCCGCGCCCCCCGCCTACTCCAGCCCGCCCTCGCACGCCGGCCCGCCCCCGCAGGCCGCCTTCTCGCCCTTCGACCCCGCCGTCCTCTCGGCTGCAGCGCAACAGGCAAGTCAATAATTACTACAATTTAATAAAAAATATTTTAAAGATTTTGATTAATTTAACGGTTAAATTTTAACCGAAAGGTATAATATTTTGTACATTAACTTTGTGGTATGGTAATAAAACAATCTCCTTATCATCCATTGTTTACTTTGTGTAATACCACTTTTATACACACTTTTTCGAGACTACCGGTTTCAGAAAATGATCCCATCATCAGGTCATTAAAATAAAATTATTATGATTTGACATTTGTATAAAAAATACATTTTGAAAGAGAGAAAGATGAAAATTTTGTCTGAGATTAGACTGGTTAAGTGATCACTTTGTACACGTGTAATATTCGCCATTTTACCCATGATTGACAACCACATTACTCAAATTTTTGAGAACTGTGATTGTCAATTGTGTCGGATTGTGGTCCCGTGGTAAATGTCGCAGACTCATGAGTCAGAGTTTCTCGGTTCGAACCCACTGTACCACAATTTGTTACCTGTTTCTAATAATGAGTCGCTTTGGCTCACAGAAATAGTATGGAATTGAAGTATTGTTGTAAATAATAAACATTTTCTTTAAATGTTTTCACTTTTCTTTAAAAAAAAACAATATTTTGGTAAATTGAATAAAATGATATTTAGATGAAATGTTGGTAAATTTAATAAAACGATAGTTAGACTTTGATTTCCATAAATTGAGTAAAATAATATTTTACTAAATATTATTTTACTCAATTTATGAAACAATATTTAACCGGCGATATTTAGAAAAGATTTTGATGAATCGAGCAAAATAATAATTAAACAAGATTTTCATTAATTTAACCGAATGATATTTAGTGAAGGTTTTAATCAATTGGGTAAATGATATTCAAACAAGATTTTGATCATTTAATTGAATGATATTTAGACAATATTTTGATGAATTGAGCCAAATATTATTTAAACAAGAATTTCATTAATTAACCCGAATATTAAATAAGATTTTGGTAAATTGAGCAAAATAACATTTTGACAAGATTACGATCTACGTTTGATGATCAATTTCATCTGATGAAGAAGAATATGGACGTCTGGGTATTTACAGGGCTTACGACCTATCATAGACTAGTTTTAGTGATTGTTTAATACACGAGTAACATTCACCATTCTACCCATGATTGACAACCACATTACTCAAATTTCACAAGTTATATTTGTGCTTCCATTGACACCTTCTTTCACATGATAATTTTTAGTACCGTCGATGGTTGAGTTTACATTTTTTTTCATAATAAGAGACCTTTATAAATAAGACATTCCATAGTTTAAATCATAATTTGAACCGTGGCTTTTCCACAGATCCCAATCGGTTGGAAGAAATTTCTTCCAATCAATTGGGATCTGTGGAAAAGTCATGTCTCGAGTTATGATTCCAACTAAGGAATATCTTTCTTATTTATTTATTTATTGGTTAACCAACAGAATATTTAACAAAAATAACATAATATAATAAAATTTCAAAAATAACATTCCAATTTTCACTTAAGTAATCTAAAAATAAAAATAAACTGTCACATATATTAAAGTATAACTATATAATAAACTTACATTACATGTTTTTATCAAATAATATAAATATTCTTTATCAACTAGTCAAATATACATCAACAATTTTTATCTTAAACGTATTAAAAGAAACATTATAGATGTCTATTTCATTAAGCATAACATTGCACATATCACAGGCTCGATTTAAAAATTAATTTTGGTAGGACTTTGTGAGCATTTTAGGGATTTTCTTATTCATTAAGGTCTCTGTAATTACAATATTTAAATCATAACTCGAGACATGGCTTATCCACAGATCCCAATTGATCGGAAGAAATATCATAAACGCACTTTTTTTTAATAATAAAAATGTCTCGTTCCGATGGCAGTACGCTGCCGCAGCCGGGTTGTTCGGGTCCCCGCTCGGGCTGGCATCGCTGGCGCGCTGCAAGTCCTCGTCCATCGCCGACCTGCGGCTGAAGGCGCGCCGGCACGCCGCGGCGCTGGCGCTGCTCGCGCGCTCTCCCGACCGCCCGCAGCCGCCCGGCTAGCCGGCCCCACACCTCCTCGCGCCGCCTGCTGCCCTGGTACTGCCAACCCGTGTATACTGTGTCCGTCAACTCACTCTGCTGAAACTTGGATGTTTTTATTTAATAAATAAACTATTAATTTTTGTCCGCCTCCGTAGTGTAATGGTCAACACGCTCAGCAACCGTTCTTGAGGTCCCGGTTCGATTCCCAGGGGGGGTCAAATAAATATTAGTGATTTTTTCACTCTAATATTTATTCAATATTACCCTGAACTGGTACCTGAAGCGGAGGGCTGATCACCTTTCTTCACGTGTTAACGATCAAGATAACACTATGTTTATATAATGCAGTGCCCTATGCACCATTGGGGTGCGGATAAGGGTTTGAATTGAATTAATTTTAGCAGTATTGTACAATATTTGTTGCCTCTTTTTTTTATCCGACTGTTAGGATAATTTGAATCGATGCACTCAGGGTCGATGACATCCATATCGCGTGGCGATGTAAAATTAATAGCGCGGAAAAACAACTTCATTTTCTATCGTCCATGCATCGTGTCAACGCAGTATTTTCTTGATCGTTAATTTGAAGGCAAAATGATCAGTCCTGTCAATGCTTCTCAAGTTACCAGATCAAGGCTGGGAATCCATATGGATGCAAACGTCTCATCTGCGTAGTGTACATTTATTTATTTATATATTTTTCATCATACACATATGTATTTACAATAATGTGTCCTTACTGGGGTTTTTCGAGCCGGGCACATTTTACATACTA